>NC_056727.1:497343068-497443068 GCF_019279795.1 Protopterus annectens
CTTTTGTTTAAGTGCGCATTCGCATAAATGGGGTCGTACTTCTGTCTTTCAAAAGAACGAGTTTTCAACAAACAGAAGTGGACATATATATATATATTTACATATATTATACATGTGTGTATATATATATATATATATATATATATATATATATATATATATATATATATTTACATATATTATATATGTGTGTGTGTGTATATATATATATATATATATATATATATATATATATATATATATCTATATATATATATATATATATCTATATATATATATATATATTGTAGATTGATGGAAATTTGAGCATAACCTACCATTAAAATGACAATTAGTTGAATGCCAGCATTTCAGTAGGGAGCTTATAGGGAAGCAATGTACAATATATACACACACACACACACACACACACACACACACACACACACACACACACACACACACACACACACACACACACACACAGACACACACACATATATATATATATATATATATATATATATATATATATATATATATATATGTGTAAACTACTGTATGCCAACACTAATAAATGTATAGCTTTCTACAAGTCACAAGTACATTCTGCATTTTTCCTGAAATAGGGCATAATGCTTTAATAAAGCCTGTGTACTGTTTACTTGAAAGCAACATAAAACTTCCAGCAACAGAAATAAACTTTCTTCAGAACATTTTCAAAAACAAATGCATCATTGAAGCTCAGTTCAGTCTTGATATACAGTGTCTACTGAGAAACACAGTTTTTTTGCTTCTCTCGTCTTTAGACAAACTGAAAACAGTATCTTTCTTATGGTTCAAGTTTTTCTTCATGGCAAACTAGAAATTTTAGGCATTAGAGTTCCATAGCTCCTTAGTCACAGAATACCACACTAGTTAAACAAGTAACCAGGCTCATGGTAATTCACTTCTCATTCCTTCACTTTCTGGTGAGAGATCCAGCAGGGAAAGTGCAATTACATCCAGGGTATCACTCCCTTTTTTATTTTCTTCAGGACTTCTGACTTTCTCAGGTCATATATTCTTGTCAGTGTCTTCTTCTTCAAGTGATCCACACTACTTTCTCTGCAAAACAATAACTAACTGCCAATTCCTGTACTGTGGGTTTTATACAGCCTCATTGGCAGGTCCCCCCTTCTATCTGACTGAGCCTATTAACCCTTTCTGTTCTGTAAGCATACGTAATCACAAGAATGCCATTTAGTGATTGCCCACATGGTTGCCCACTTTTATGTCACTCTGTCACAATGCACACGCTCATGCGTGTGCGCGCGCGTGTGTGTGTGTGTGTGTGTGTGTGTGTGTGTGTGTGTGTGTGTGTGTGTGTGTGTGTAGACACATGCATAAATAGACACAAACACACAGGAACACACATATAGTTTCATAGTTTAGTACTAGGCTATCTGCCCTGGGGCATTTGTAAGCCTAGCCATAGTGATGTGGCTTTTGCCACCCCATAAAATGGTACAAAATGCACAGAATAGATTTAGAATACTGTGCCTCTGTCTAGTAGTGACACAGTGAAGGTCCCCTTATATAATATAATTAGTTTACTGTGCCCCTGTCTAGTAGTGACACAGATGTGACCCCTGGGGTAAACTTACGATCTCCCATGCACTCATCAAGATTTCTCTTGAAGAGAGTCAGTGAGGGCTCTGCCTAACATGAACTGGGATCTTGTTCCAGAGCATGGGAAGCCTCTGGGTTATGAATCTATCCCTCCAGCATGTCCTATTCATACTTGTGCCGAGGTTTAAGTCTTTAGCTCTCGTGGTTCTGATGGATTTGGATTTCTTGAGGTGGAGCATGTCCATCAGTTCCTGATTGGACATGGCCTTGTACGTCAGGCAGAGATCACCTCTGAGCAGGTGGTATGCTACTGAATAGAGCTGGAGTTTCTTTAGTCTGGCAGAATAAGACATATGTTGGAGACCCTTGATCCTCTTGGTGAGGTACTTTTGTGGTCTCTCCAGCTGTTGCAAATGCCGGGTGAGGTACATACCAAATGGGGCATTGTACTCAATCATGGGTCTGATGAGGGAGGAGTATAGGGGTACAATGACATCCTTGGATCTGGATGTGAATCCCTTCATGATAAGGTGTGCAAGGTAGAATGTTTTTCTAACCACTTTGGCAACGTGGGTGTCAAATGAGAGGTCGCTGTCGACTTGGGTCCCTAGGTCTCTGATTACTTTTTCCGTACTCAGTGGGTTGCTGTCTATGTGATAATTTGTGGGTACTTTGTTTTTCCCAAAGGGGATGACTGTACATTTTTTGGCATTTAGTTTAAGGCCATGACTCCGGCACCAGTTGTCCGTTTCTGTGAGGCCTTTTTGTAGGATGTATGTGTCCGCTGGTGTATCGACTATGGCACCTAGTTTGCAGTCATCTGCGAACTTTGTCAGCCACAGCCCTCCCATGTTTGCTTTAACATCTGAGAAATAAATGCCGAACAAGAGGGGTCCCAGGACAGATCCCTGTGGGACACCACTTGTGACTGGCTTTGAGTCTGACATTGCTCCAGCGATTTTAACTTTATGGGTTCTGTCCTTTAGCCAGTTTGCAACCCATCTAGTGACATAAGGGTTTACATTTAAGCTGCTGAGCTTATCTATGATGCCTGAGTGGGGTATTGTGTCGAAGGCCTTAGCCAAGTCCAGGTAGGATGTATGGACTGCTTTGCCCTCATCAATGGCTCTAGTGACTGTTTTGAAAAAGTCAACCAGGTTCAAAAGGCAGGATCTGCCCTTTACAAAGCCGAAATGGGTGGGGTCAAGTGTCTGTAGGTCCCCAATGTCTCTGTTTATGAGTTCCATAATGATTCTTTCCATAGCTTTGCAGACCAGGCTGGTTAAGCTTATGGGGCAGTAGTTCCCAGGGTCTGTAGAGGTATCCCCTTTGTGGAGTGGGACCACTGTTGCTGTACGCCAGTGTTCAGATACATATCCTGTAGTAAGGCTAAGGTTAAATAGCATTTTTATGTGCGGGTTTAGCTCCTCTTGGAGTTCACGTAGCACGCAACCCGGGATACAGTCAGGTCCCATCGATGCTGTGTTTTTAGCTTTGCTGAGGGCGGCTCTCACCTGGACATCTGAGATGACAGGGAGATTACATTCAGCTGGGATAAGTATTTCTTCTTTTGGAGGTAAGGGAGGGGAGAAATTTGCACTGAACCTATCAGCCAGAATGTTGGCAATATCTGTGGGTTCAGTGTATTTTTTGTTGTTGTGAACTAACTCTGAGCATATCTGAGGGTTTCCACCCAGGTTTCTAACATAGCTGAAGAAGGCTTTGTGGTTATCTTTAGTGCCCTTAGCGATTTTTCTCTCAAAGTTGGCCTTGGATGTGTTTATGAGAGAATGTAGTTTTCTGCTAGTGTTGATCAGAGATGTCTTCCCTTTATGGGATTTTGCTCTGTCGTGCAGTAGCTTCCTTCTTTTGTTATACAATTTGTTTATGGCTGAGGTCCACCACACAGGACGCTTGCCTTTGGTGGAGAGAGACTTGGATTTATTTGAGATTGCATGATCCATGCATTCTTGGAGATGTCCATAGAAAGCATTTGTGAAGGATTCAGCATTGCGGGATGTGGTATCCACTGGCCCAGTGGGCTTAAAGGATACCATCTCAGTCTTAAGAAGAGTGAAGTCTGCTTTTGAGATGTTTTTCACTGTGGTCTTTTGTGCTGGGGGTGGAGGTGGGATATGTATATCCAGGGTGATTAGTTTGTGGTCAGATCTCACTAGTGAGGGGTATACCTCTGGTGTGGAGCATTTTGTCCCCATGTTTGTGATGATCAGGTCTAGTATATTATCTCCCCTAGTGGGAGAGGTGACTAGTTGTTCCAGTGCATTTGAATTTATGAATTCCAGGAACCTTTTGGCTAGGGTGTTAGGGCTAGAATAATGTACCCAATCTATGTTAGGGTAGTTGAAGTCTCCCAGTATGATGGTATTTTGTGATACATTCATATCCTCCAATGTCTTCAGGAAGGCTGAGTAGGTTTCCTGAGATTGGGAGGGTGGTCTATAACATGCTACCAGTTGTATAGCAGTTTTGCCTATGGTTAGTTGCACCTGTATGGTCTCCGATGCTTCATGTGTTGGTACTAACCTGGAGGTGTGGGTGTCCTTGATGAATATGGACACTCCCCTTCCCTTTGTGGTTCGGCCCGGGTTTTGGGGCCGAAAAGCATGATACGAGGTATAGCCTGGTAGCACTGTGGTGCTCTCAGGAGCCTTGAACCAGGTTTCAGTTACTGCACAGACGTCGATGTTCTCCATGCTGAGGAGTGCATCAAGTGCCTGCATCTTGAGGTTTAGACTTCTGGTGTTGAGCAACATTACCCTTAGTTTTTTTCCATTTTTGTTATCTAAGGAGGTGAGTTTGTCTTTTGAGCCTTGCCTAAAAAAGGCACTATGGGGGTGGCAAGAGCCTTAGCCAATATCTGGAAGCCTAGTGGTGACAGGTGCAAGCCGTCCCTTACGAAGCAGTGTGGCTTGTCCAACATGTCATCCCAGGCAGACAGACATTGGATCCCCTTAGAATGACACCAGTACTTGAGCCAATTATTAAAGCTGGTCATCTTGTCTTTGTATTGTGGCATCATTCTTGGTGAGGGCAAGATGCTGCTCAGGGTCAGGGTCATACCAGCCTGGGCTACATAATCAGAGAGCTCCTCTATGTCTCTTTTCATGTAGTCCAGGGAGGTACATCTCAGGTCATTCACGCCAGCATGGACAATGACAAAGTCATATTTGTACTTGCTTTGGAGTGACCTGAGTGCGTGTGTTATGCGGCGGATCCTAGCTCCCGATAGGCAGCTCACAGTCACCCTCTCCTTCTTCAGCCTGGTAAGCGGGACATCAGTGTGTCTGACTATAGAGTCACCTATTACTAGTGTATCAGGCATGGTGTTTGGCCTTAAGGGCTATGATTGATTGACACATTGATTTATTGAAGTATGTGTTGCATGTGTTTTGTTTTGAGGTGGTGGATTTTTGGATGTCTGCTTTGGGAGCCTCTGTTGTTTTGGTAAGTTTTTTATTAGAGCCTCAGAGTATGTCTTTGTGTTTTTATGTGTTTGGTTTGCAGTTGTGGTAGGTCTATGTGGGACTGGGTTTGCTGTGTGTGTGGTTACCATCTCCTCCTGTCTGGTCATGCCAGCCCTGAGTTGAGAGAGTTCAGCCTCCAGTTTGGCTATATAGTTGCATCTCTCACATGTATTTGTGTTTGTTGGGAGGAGGAGAGGGTTGTCTGTGTACATGAGACAATTGTAGCATTGTCTCAAGATACCCAGATTAACCAGCTGAACTGGAGAGGACGCCAGTACTCTACCACTTGACATGCTAGAACAGTATAAAGGAGTGCTGTGCCTTTAAGGGAAGTGGATATTCACAGGGGTGGTAGGTGGATGTAGTGCTTACTTAGTATGAGAGTGCTTACTTAGTAGAGAAGTTTTGAGAACAAGTGCTAGGCTTATAATATAGCGAGTAGTCTGATTATATTAAGAGTAGAGCTTCCTTGAGGGAAAATTTGAAGAGCAGACTTGGCGGAGCCAGAAGAAGTTTAACCTTGTTTAACCGTATGCGCACAACAGCACAAAGCCGTGCAAACGCGGATTTTAAACAGGAAACTTCAAAAGAGCTAGAAATGGTCCAAAACAACCAATTACTACAGCTCTTGTGCTGAGGTCACTTCCTACAGGGACAGGTAGGCTGCTCAAGGCTCCCCACTCCCACTGGTGAGCAAAGAAACTTCCTTCTATCCAAGTAAGGTAATGGACAACACAGGAACTACACCACAGCCCAGAATACAGCAAACCCTGTAAACTGGTCTAAACTAGTCGAGGAGAGGCGGGAAAACAAGGATTATTTTTTTGTTTTTTTGTTTTTAGATAGAAACACACAGAAAATGCAGAAACAGTAATAAATCAGTTACACAGGCTAGCACACTTTAGTGGGCAGCCTCAACAGTTAAATTAAACAAACAAACAAACAACAAACGTTCGATCAAATTAGACTAAAATGTAACTTTTAAGTGCAGATATTAAATAATGCAGCAAACAGCTAAAAAAGCAGTTTAAGCTTGTTTAGGGTAAGCTAGAGAAGGTATTTCAAGTAAAAAAACAGCAAAGATACTTAAATCCAGAAAGTAGTCGCTTTTCTGAGTTCTCTGTAGCTAGGACCACTCTGCAGGACGACAAGGAGCTTGTCTGAGTAGTATAGCCAGAAAAAAATGCCCAGAGGCGGATTTTAAACAGGGAACTTCAAAAGAGCTAGAAATGGTCCAAAACAACCAATTACTACAGCTCTTGTGCTGAGGTCACTTTCTACAGGGACAGGTAGGCTGCTCAAGGCTCCCCACTCCCACTGGTGAGCAAAGAAACTTCCTTCTATCCAAGTAAAGTAATGGACAACACAGGAACTACACCACAGCCCAGAATACAGCAAAGCCTGTAAACTGGTCTAAATTAGTCGAGGAGAGGCAGGAAAACAAGGATTAATTTTTTTGTTTTTTTTGTTTTTAGATAGAAACACACAGAAAATGCAGAAACAGTAATAAATCAGTTACACAGGCTAGCACACTTTAGTGGGCAGCCTCAACAGTTAAATTAAACAAACAAACAACAAACGTTCGATCAAATTCGACTAAAATGTAACTTTTAAGTGCAGATATTAAATAATGCAGCAAACAGCTAAAAAAACAGTTTAAGCTTGTTTAGGGTAAGCTAGAGAAGGTATTTCAAGTAAAAAACAGCAAAGATACTTAAATCCAGAAAGTAGTCGCTTTTCTGAGTTCTCTGTAGCTAGGACCACTCTGCAGGACCACGAGGAGCTTGTCTGAGTAGTATAGCCAGAAAAAAACGCCCAGAGGCGGATTTTAAACAGGGAACTTCAAAAGAGCTAGAAATGGTCCAAAACAACCAATTACTACAGCTCTTGTGCTGAGGTCACTTCCTACAGGGACAGGTAGGCTGCTCAAGGCTCCCCACTCATATACATAGACAGACACATACACAAACACATCTATATATATATATATACACCATGAAGAGGATTAAGGTTTTGAACCGTTGATAAGCTGCTTCCTGTAACCAAAAGGAACAGTGTTTGATTCCTTCAACCTCCATTTGCCTGATTTGTGACTAAGAGCAAGTTAGTTAGCCATACAATGCTCCAAAGCTAAGTCTGAAAAAGGTCCATGTGAATCAGTGCTTTAATCTAGAATGCAAATAAATAAATAAACTTTACCTTTGTTAAAAGTGCAGGTAGGTTGACCCTCATAAACAAGAAATTTTCAAATGAATGCAGACATGATCATGATATGTCCTAATACAGGTAAAGAAACTGACTAGGGGCACACAAATGAAAATGTATAATTATCATTATTGTTATTATTCATTTATAGTATTATTATTATTATTATTATTATTATTAGTATTAGTATTATTATTACTAACTTTGTTAACTGACTAAAACAATGAGTAACAAGGACACACAGAAAAACCAATCAGTAAAAACTAAAAGAAAAACCCACCCAAGGCAGATTTTCCACTGTGTGATTCCTTATAATCTCTTGTATTAGAGGTAACATGGGATATGGTAACACAGCACAGCATAAGTGGACTGTTCAGCTAATGTTTGGAAACACAGGGCTGTCAGTAACGCGGTCATAAGAAGGCTGAAACATGCGTGTCCACAGTTAGTAGGGTTTGGCTTTATTGGACTGAATTTGTCCATAACAGACTTAAAAGGAAAAAAAGTCATGGGCATTCAGAACTGCCATATAGCTGAAACACCTGATGTCCTTAAGGGGTCATTTGCAAATATCCTATGTTGCCTCTAATACAAGAGGTTTTAAGGAATCACACAGTAGAAAATCTGGATTGTGAGGGTTTTTCTTTTAGCTTATACTGATTGTTTTTTCTTTGTGACCTTGTTACTGATTGTTTTAGTTTGTTAGTTGGGATATTTTGCAGACACCTTAATGGTTATATACATCAGCTGGGTGCGACAGCCCTGTGTTTCCAAATGTTAGCCAAGGAGTCTGCTTATGCTGTACTATCAAAGTCATAAGAAGGTTGTACCACGCATGTCTACAGTTAGTCAGGTTTGGCTTTATTGGACTGAATTTGTCCATAACAGGCTTACAAGGAAAAAAAGTTATGGGCTTTCAGAACTGCCATATAACTGAAATACCTGATGTCTTTAGATGGTCATTTGCATATATCCCATGTTACCTCTAGTACAAGACGTTTTATGGGATCACACAATGGAAAATCTGGCTTGGCTGGGTTTTTCTTTTAGTTTTTGATAACTTTGCTAACTGGCTAATTAGCATTGTTTATTTACAGGAGAGATGGGAGTTGGTGTTTATAGTCAATAGGGGAAATGTGGCTTTGATATTGGGCAAATGATGTACATTTTTCGATAAGTGCCATGGGATCTGTTACCCCAAATGAGCTGTCACCATTTTCTGTAGATGGCGCTTCAGCTTAATATCTCAATCAAAGGTGGATTGTGAAATTTTGGAATACACATGAATTTTCTACCGTAAATGTGTGCCTTTCTTTTTAGAGGGCTCTGTTTGTGTAATATTGTGCCCTGGTGAAATTCTGAGTGACCAATGTCTTTTTATCTTTATAAGATAAATTTTAAGGGTGCTAACATTAGTTTGGAGAACCTAATACCAAAACAAATATCACTGCAATATTCATGGGGGATCTCAACTACCCTTCTATAGACTGAGAATCCTACCACTTCTAATACACAAGCACTACTAGCACTACAGCAGAACATGCTGGAGAGACAGATATGTGTCCCACAGACTGCCCCTCCAGTGAAACAGCCTTCCCATCCATGTAAAGCTGAATTTGTCTATTACTCAGTTTAAGCTCAACCTAGACCAACAGATGGGGAACAGGAAATTTACACCGGACCTGGCACCCATGTCCCTTATGGACAGAGGTAGCTTATAAATGCCTGGCTCTCAATGTCCTTTTCAAATACAAGACATCATTATTCTTTCAGGAAAACTTGGCTAGGACTAGAAATGCACCCAGGGTCATTAGCAAAGTAACAATCTATGAATCTATGAATAACAAAACTAACAGATATAATATGTAATACATTCCAAGATTATGGAACATCATTTTTCTTCTTCTTCTTCTTCTTTCTATCAGGAGAAGTCAGCCATTAACTTCCTTCAGAAATAGTCTTCATAAGTATAATTATGGGAAGTAGAAAATATAAACATGGAAACATGGACACATGACTATAGGGCATTGAAGCTTCTAGAAGGCTAGTAGAGCAATGAAACTTTTGAAGCTATGAGCGTATGAAAATATATCTTGCACTTATTTTATAACAGGAATGTAATTACTTTACTTTTTTTCTACACATATTTCAAGTTAAGTTCCTACATTAGCTAGTTAACAGTTTCTAAAGCAATTGCCTTAAACTAGATGATTCCAGTACAAAACATAACATGTATTTATGCAACAACTGTCTTTTGGCTTTTCTCAGTTAGGGGTTGCCACAGCGGAACTCTGGTCTGCTAATGACTGGCAATTAATTTTTATGGTGTTGAGTTGCCAGCCTGGCACCCAGCCTTCTAAGAAGGCACACCCATACACGCTCACACCTACCTGCATGTCTTTAAATTCACTCGACTGCGGGGAGGACATGCAGACTCCGCACAGAAGGTGCACCAGCTGAGAATCGAACTGGAGAGTCTCTTGCTTAGAGGTGACAATGCTAACCTCTGCACCACCATGGCCCTATATAACTTGCATTTATCCTGCTTTACTATAAATACATCAGTACAATAGACACACCTGAATTCAATAATTCTTCAATGCTTTCTATTCATTAAGCATTTCTTCTTATTTGTTATGCCTGACTTCATATATAATTTCAGTATTATCTAATACAAGAAATATATCTAATGCCTGATGAGTGATGTATGTTACTCCCATACTGAAATCTTGCTGTTTGTCTTACGTGTGTGTTCAAGTGTTCAAACCTGGATGCCAGTCTGCAATATTTTGTATAACCTCTTTAATACCAGATATCCTTGATGTTATCTAAATGCTCTTTAAGTAGTCTGTATTGTTTTATATTCTGTGATGGAGCTGTAACTGTCAACCTACTCTGCCTGCTTATCATATTTTAAATAAATAACTTTTATCATCTATAACTACAGCACCATCCTCTTTATCAAACTGCAGAAGTATTTTCACTTACCTGAGCCAAACAACACACTGAGGTAAGTATTAAGCAAGATTTTAGTGGGGTGTACTATTTGTATGTTTTGCCTTTCTGTGGGCATTCCTGCTAATAACCACAATTTAGCCATGCAGCAATATTGGAGTGATTGCGGGCATGTCAATCGCTGTGGATGCCACGTCATGAGTCACAATATTAAATTCTTCTCCTAAAATGGAATTTTGCAGGTGCTGTGCAAAGTCTCCTTCCAGGCAGAATTGAAAGATTCTTGTTGTCATAAAATATTAGGTTGTATACAAAATCAGCACATTTTAAAGACCGGGTCAAAATCTGAAGGTTATCAATCAGAAAACTGAAAATTCAGTTTGTTGAATGTATTTATTTACTATTTTTAACCAGAAAGTATGCTGGTCCATTGACTATTTTCAACCCTGACCCAGGCTCAGTAAGCAACAGTATGTATATAATATAAAATACAGAATAAACATGGACAGAAATGTATAAATAGAAACAAAAAAAAAAAACAAATCATAGCATATGAAGTGTAAGTACTACTACACTGGCAATAAACAAGAGGTGGGGACTGGTATAATGGTTAAAGTGTTTACCTCAAAGACACAGGATACTGGGTTTAATTTTCACCTTTGAAAGGGAAATTGACTAAGCTTAAAATGGCCAATGAGAGCAGCTGGCCTATACTTGCGTATGAACGTAAGATTTATTAATATGTACAAATACTTCAGCAAAAGAAACATGAATTATGAGCAAGAGTTATGCACATATATACAACAGGGAAACATCAAATAATATTTAGGGCAACATATAAGGATTCAGGTACAAAAGAATTAACCAATCAAGTACTACGAGGTTGAATCGCTACCTGGCATTAATAGTTACCACAATAATAGGTGTACTGGGCTGCTTTATGAAGAGGGTCATTGAGAGCATGTTTAATGACCTCAACGGTTGCTTGATTTTTACTTTTCTGGAGCTGTGGTTCCAAATGGCAAGACCTAAGCTAGAAAATGTTCTTTCCCCATATATAAATTTTGAAGCAAGGCAGGGTGAAGAAAATGTTATTATTTGGGGAGCTTCTCATGGTGTAGATTTGGTGACTAAACCCTTAGTGCCAAGAAAAATGGAAGATTTGCCCATTACTAATAGCTACTTGATGTCATTAAGTATGATGCAATGACATACAAGTGGATCTGCCAAAAGAATGAATCTTAAGAGTTTGGTTTGTGTGATTTGTAACTCTGAGTATTGTAATGGGAATGTGATGTCAACAGAAGCAAACCATATTCAAGTTTTGGAAGCAAAATATTTTTGGCAATGGCAATTGGGACAATCTGTGAAAAAAAGGTGTGTGATTCTGTTGTAGAGTTTTAGCTGCAGAAAAACATTACTGGTGATTTTATCTTTGTGACTGGCAAAGGAGAGTAATAGGTCATGTGTGGTTATTATCAAGAGACTATCTGCACAGGATCAGTGATTTTTTTTTTTTTGTAATTTAGCCTGTATGTCAGAATGTATTTTGCTTAATTCAGTAGAAGAATATAATCAGCATATTTGACAATACTGAGATGTAAGAGCTCAAGGAGAAGATCATTGACAAAAAAGAGAAGAAGAGAAGAGTATGAGGCCTAATATTGAGCCTTAGGGAATCCTGTGTTTAGTGTTACAGGGCCAGAGTTATGAATTATTATGGTAAATTAGAGAAGTTTTGTCTGTCAAGTAGCTTTGGAACAATGTTCTTGCTTTATTCTGGTTGATGCATTAAGGGTTAACATCAGTGTTTTCCTATTGGTTAACTGTTTAACAAATTTGGTTTAAATATGGCTATAGTATTATGTGTTGTCTGTTTCTGATGAAGTCTTCAGATGAATAGCAGATTAATAAATCTGGTTTATGCTAAAAGAATTGTGTCGAGCACCTGTTTCCACCAGTGTACTTTTGCTGTTTGCTTCTCTCTGGTTCCTGGTTATTTAGCTTTTTCTTTGTTAATTATTATTATTATTATTATTATTATTATTATTATTATTATTAATTATCGATTGGGAAGTCAGTAATGTAGCCTACTAACACTGTCAACTTTTGAAACAAAAAACACATCCATTTTTGGAGCCCATCTCTTGAATCTCATAATTTGATTCAAATTAAAATTAAGTTCACAAGAAAAAGTAAACAATTTGCTACCTTTTCAAAAGGGACCAGTCTGGCAGTCAGAGAGAGGATTAAGGCTATGAGCTGTTAACAAGCTGCTTCCTGTAGTCCAGGGCTTGATTTCCCTTGGCCTCCATTTAATGAACTGTGTCACTCTAAGCAATTCACTTAACCAGGCAGTGTTCCTAGGTTGCCCCTTGAAGGTAACATAAGTGTCGAGTGTACTTACACAGTTAATAAATAAATAAAAAAAATCCATAACATTATCATTGGCAAATATTTTCAAGACCACCAGTATTTTGAGTAAGCATTCAGCTGAATATAGTTTTGTGGTGTTCCTAATTTTCAAGATTTTGACCTCAGACTTAACAAACTACATGTGAGAATGACACTTTCCCCTGGATTCAGCAAACCCTGCACGGTGTGCAAGACTAGTGCAGGAGCTCCAGCAGACAATATGTCTGCTGTGCGATCCAGGAATAAGCTGTAGGAATGTGCACAAGTGCTCCTGCACTAGTCCTGCATGGACTCAGCCCCTATATGCAAATTACCCCATTTGCAGGAGAAATCCTTGCAAATGAGGTGAATTTGGAATCCAGAAAGCTGAAAATTGACATGCAGGACTAGTGTAATCTGCAGAAATGTACTCCGCCAGTAACGGAGTACATTTCTGCAAACTACAAAACGGAGCAATGATAGCTCCAAATAAAGGATGGATATTATGTAGAAAGCATGCCAATGGCCAAGTATAAGGCCATTGGCATGGAAAACAGTTGCAAAAATAAAAAAAATCAACTTTTATTTTTTTTAGCTGATCTCGGCTGTTTAAGCATAGGGCAGCAGCACGCAAATGGGATTGGGCAGAATATAGAAAAAAATACCTAAAATAAGCATTCTAAACAAAATCACTATTTTGCCATTATACTCAATGGCAGGCAGAAGACAACATGGCCAGTGAATTGTGGTTGCTAAGGGGGGAAGCTCAGTGTCGGACCTGTAACTATGCATCAGCAGGCAATCCTATGCAAATGAGAGGAATGATACTGAATCCCAGATTTCCCCTGCATGCTAGTCAGCACCCAACAGTGTAAGAGCAGGGATAGCTTGGTGCACGCCTAGGAGTTAGCTGACATCATAGGGGGTGTGTCAGGCATACTGTAAGCAGTTTGGAGCCCTGTGGCTCGGGTTTGCCCTTAGCTTAGCAGAGCTAAGCAAGGGGGTGTGTCTGAGGATGCCTAGCACTCTTTTCATTGCCTAAGCGGGTGTGCATGCCTTGCACTGGGTTTTAAATGAAAAAAAAAACAAGTAAACCAGGAAATAGCAGCTCTGTGCACATTTGTGCACTCTGTTTGCACAGTGCACCCCCAAGCTTAAACAGGAAGGCAATGGGAAGGGAAAACAGCAGTAGGAAGGTAATCTAGGAGAACTAGCATAGCTGGCAGGTGAAATGTATCAGAATCAGCCAATTACACAGGCAGCAGACCAGCCCAGCCCAAAACACAACTATAAACTATGCAAACACCTTTCCCTCTGTTTTTTCCCACATACTCTACACCACCGGTGTATATAAGCGGGGAACGTTTAACAAACAAAAACAACAGAATGATAGGGGCTGCAGCAGCTATCAGACATTAACACTTGGAAGAGGCTGAGGGTGGTGAGGATGAGAATGCTGTCGACCAACCCACAGTGAGGAGATGGAGAAGGGTGTACAGACCCAGGGTAACCTACCAGGGGCTACATGATCTGGAGATAGTGGAGCACTATATGGTGGACAGCGACCTCCTACAGCAAATTGTTGAGCTGTGCCGGCCATGCCTGACACACAGAACTAACAGAAGGGAACCCATCCCAGTGGATACCAAGGTATGTGTAGGCCTAGGAATACTAGCCATAGGTACCTCACAAAGCCCAACTGGGGATATCATGGGGATCTCACAGGCATCAGCATCCAGAGTATTCCACCAGTTCCTGGATGCCATGTCAGAACATGCCGGTGAGCACGTATATTTCCTCAACACCCGTGAGGTGTTGGCCAGCAATATGCATCTCTTCCACCAAATAGCAGAATACCCTGAAGTAGTGGGTGCTATAGACTGCACGCACATATGCATCAAAGTACCACCCGGTGACCGGGGTAGAGACTACATCAACTGAAAGAGCTTCCCCTTCATCAACTGCCAGGTTGTGTGTGATGCCCAGGGCATTATAATGAATGTGTGTGCTGGCTGCCCTGGAAGCTATCACAATTCTCAATTCTGGCATCTGACACAGCTGTACCAGAGATTTGCCATTGGGGACATCCCTTACGGTCACCTAGTAGGGGATGCTGGTTACGCACTGGAGCCGTGGCTGATGACACCCATCAGAAATGCACACACACCCAAACAAGAATGCCATAATGAGGCACACGCACAGACCAGAATCATAATAGAGCATGTGTTTGGGATGCTCAAGTCAAAGTTCCGATGCCTGGACATATTCAGTGGAGCCTTGCAGTACTCACCAGCTACATGTACCCAAATTGTTATCGTATGTGCCATGCTACATTATAGGATCCTGTGGAAACAGCTGCAGCAGGAACAGCACGGGGCAGAGCCATACAGCCCCCCACCAATGTCAAGGCCTGCACAGGCACAGAGTGACTGGGAGGAGGAACAACCTGAGCCTACCCCAGTAGGCAGATGGAGGCGTGCCCAGTATGCCATGGCCTTGGCAAAGAGGCAACACATAGCACAGACACAGTAGGGACCCAGGGAATGACACACCTCTCTGACTCACACATACAGTAAAAGGGATGCCAAACATGGCACTACCTGTGCTCAACCATGTATAGGGAGTGTACTATGTGCATCCAACATAGGCAGCCCCCAGCATCATCCTCAATACTGGCACACCCACAAGGTAAGTCACTCTCCTTACCAATTGCTGATTGGAGTAGTATGTGTTGTTATTTGTATCTATGGTATGGATGTGAGCATGCAAGGGAATGAGGTGGCTGAATAGGATGCCAGCAGATAGTAGACACCTATAGTGGCAGCATGAGATCTGTAAAAAATACAAGTGTCACCATAGTAGCCATTACTACACATGGTGACAATACCCACTGCAGGAAATGTACTGGGCCACATGTGTGTCCATATGACACACACATGCCAGTCAGGAAGGTTCACATACCCAACAACAGTCTCAGCCAGCAGGACAGGTGTAGACAAACACAAACAAAGGCTGTGCCAAGGCCTCTGAATGATGCCTATGGGTAACCCCCCCCCCCCAGGCCTACACAGACAGACTACATCAGGTCAGACAGTGAGATGTTAGTTCTGAAGGGTAGGAAGTCTGAAACTGATATGTAGGCCAGTCAAACCTAAGACCTGTAGTACACTGCTATGCCTCTAGTCAGCAAGATAGGTTAGAATACATAATGAAATGGAGTACCTGTCATACCAGTACAGACATAGCAAATGTGTACAAGTGCCAGGTGTGCCCCCCCCAATCCTATGTAGAAATGCAAAAACAGTCAGGTGTGCCCCTCCCACTCCTGTGTAGAAATGTAGTAACAGTCAGGTGTGTCCCCCTCCCCTAATACTGTGTAGAAATGCAGAAACAGTCAGGTGTGCCCCCCAACCCTACGTAGACATGTAGTAACAGTCAGGTGTGCCCCTCAGTCCTATATAGAAATGTAGTACCGGTCTGGTGTGCCCCCCCCAGTGTGATGTACACACGTTGTAACAGTCAGGTGTGCCCCCCAATCCGCTGTAGAAAAGTAGTAACAGTCAGGTGTGCCCCCCAATCCTGTGTAGCAATGTAGAAACAGTCAGGTGTGCCCCCCATATCCTATGTAGACATGTAGTGCCAGTCAGGTGTGCCCCCAATCCTATATAGAAATGTAGTACCGGTCTGGTGTGCCTCCCAAATCCGATGTACACACGTTGTAACAGTCAGGTGTGCCCCCCCATCTGATGTAGAAATATAGTAACAGTCAGGTGTGCCCCCCCCAATCCTGTGTAGCAATGTAGAAACAGTCAGGTGTGCCCCCCCCCATATCCAATGTGGACATGTAGTAACAGTCAGGTGTGCCCCCAATCCTATGTAGAAATGTAGTAACATGTATGTGTAGGTATAATACCAGTGGAGCACAGATGCCCAGAGGTGGCCAAGGTAGCAAGATAGATTGTAGCATTTGTACAATATGCAGGTATGTGTGTGTTAGGTTGATGTGTGTTTCATATTGTGTGAGAGTGGTTAGTATGTATGCATGTTGAGGTATGACCTGGTGGCCATTGACCACTACTGCTGATGACAGGGCCAAGTCCTCACAACTGCAGTGCCAAAGACAATTCCCACCAGTATAACACATGCTAGCAATAAGCCATTGTAAATGTATGGTGGAAATATGTGTCACCATCTGAAAGATTGACATTTCATGGCTGTTGGGCTAGATATACAAGCAGTACACAGGGGAAAGTACCCCAGCCATACAGTATATAATGTGTAACTGTGAAATGGACACACCCTTGGAATTGTACATACAGGTATGCATCACATTATCTGGGCCTGTAGTAGGGAATACTGGTGTTGTCTGCCCGAACACTTGCAGATCACAAAGGTGGTAGGACTGATGTATTGGGAAACAGCTGATGTACCTGCACATGCCAGCATGACTGGAATGCCCCATGCATATCTGTGCATCAGATGCAAGTAGTGTCCATAGCACACATGCACCCAGCTCACCCAAACACCACCCACATGTACCTCTCAGGTCGTATCCCTGCTGTTGGGAATGGGTTACAATATGACCCCCACCTGTATATGGCAATAGCAGGTGTGCCCCTAGCTGTATGTAGCACCCTGCCAGCATCCACACCACCTGATCAATACTGATAGAAAGTATTGGCATGAACACCTAGCACACCTATCCTCTCACCCCAGGGGAATATACTGTATGGCGGTCTGGGACTGCAGGACTGACAGAATGCAATGGCCTGCCACAGCTGGCCTGCATCACAACCAAATGGCCTACAGGTCTCTGCCAAAGGCCTGTGTCTTACATATACTGCTAATGCATGTTATGTCATGGACACCCAAATAACAACATAACACACTCCACATAAGCCATATGCAAGGCCATGTGGACAAACCACAGTAACATGTCCACCATGTCCCACTGCATGAACTGTGGACCAACACCAAAACACAGCTGTGATGAGGTGATAACCTTAGGAAAAGTAACAGGGAATGTATGCATAATCTATGGAAGAGGATAGAATAATAGAGGGGGGTGGGAGTAAGGGCAGCATGAAATGTGCAAGGTCTGACACACAGCTGTGTGCACACACTGTCCCTGGCTGCAACCACATAAATGGATGGCTAGAAACCTGCCCATACACCACAATAGAGGTAATGTCCTGACTCATGGCCCCTGCCTCTGGGTAACCTGTGTGAATCTGTACAGCTGTGAGGTATTGCCAAAGCAAGATAAGGCCATACTGTCATGTCAATGGATCTACAAGTATGGGATCCTCTGCCAGCACTGTACCAAGGTGTTGAACCAGATACACTGACCCAGCAGCAAATGTATGCAGCTCCCCCTCCAGAATGGCATAACTTACCATGAATATGTAGGCGTATGCCCACAATACCGGACACAGCTGCATTCACCCTTGTTCCCTAGGACATCACTGTGAGCAAGAATGTCCACCTGACAGTACGTGAGGACATAAAACATCACAGTTTATAACAGTACACATGCCTGAATATCTCTGCTAACACCAGTGCCATGTAGCAGAAACAGCACAGACACAATCACCTACAGTACACACTATCTTTTGTACAGTTTGTCCCCATATTGCCAAATGGTCTACAGATACCCTGCAGAAACAGCTTGCTACCTGCAGCTGTACAACACAAAAGCCTGCACTGGAGTACAAACTACCTGGAATGGATCCACACATTCAATACTGAAAGGTCATACTGGGCATGCTCACACAATTAAACAAATGAAGCCCATGTCTGCAAACAACAGTGGACCATACATATCTGACAATTGCAGATGTTAGTGCATACACTCTTCAGTATGCACCAGTCATGCTTTGCACCACATTGGATAGGAATACAGACATATATCCAAGGACAACATACTATAATAAGCCAAACGTAGACATACATAGATGTGTGGAAGACAGTGACTGTGACAAAGAGCCATCCATCATGAGGCCTGTCCCACCCAGCATATAGCCAAATGGATACAACCACATGATGTGTAAATGTCACTCACTGTAGAAATTAGCCACTGGTATCCATCAGCATTACAAACTATGTGGTGCAAGTGCTAGCTTTGCAACATGACTGTACAAAGCAGTAGTCATCTAGCAGCAGTATACATGTACCTGCGGAATATAACCCTGTGTGTGCCTGCATGTGGTGCATCAACTTCTAGATGAATGGGTTATGGCTCATACACACACACACTGCCTTCCCCGTAGTCCTACTATGACAAGCCTGCTGATGTCATCCACTTTGAAACACACCTTTGGGAATGGAGTAGCCCAGTAATCTCTGTGGTGCATCCTAAAACTGTGTAATGCTGCAGTGTGATAAACTAGTTAGGTAGGAGGTCTAATCCCAGACATGGCAAGTGTGTGTTTGTGTGTGTGACCCTGTCTGTGTAGGGAGCAATGCTTTTTAGGCTAGTCATGATCACTACAATTCAAATGCCCTACTTTGGCAAGGCTGCTGATGTCATTCTCTGTGAAATACACCTTTGGGAAAGGTATAGCCCATTAATCTCTGTGGCGCATCCTATAACTGCATAATGCTGTAGTGTGATAAACTAGTTAGGTAGGAGTTCTAATCCAAGACATGGCAACTGTGTATGTGTGTGTGCCTCTCTGTCTGTGTAGGGAGCAATGCTTTTTAATCTAGTCACACTCACTACAATTCAAACATCCTACTTTGGCAAGGCTGCTGATGTCATTCACTGTGAAATACACCTTTGAGAAAGGTGCACCCCAGTAATATCTGTGGTGCATCCTATAACTGCGTAATACCATAGTGTGATACAGTACATTGGTAGGGGTTCTAGTCCCACACATGGCAAGTGTGATGTTTGTGTGTGTGCTTCTATGTCTGTATAGGGAGCAATGCCTTCTTAGGCTAGTCACATTCACTACAGATCAAGTGCCCTACTTTGGCAAGGCTGCTGATGTCATCCACTGTGAAAGGATAACACATGTGAAATAGCCGAAAGGCTGGGGTGCCAATCCATGCCCCTACATGTGACATCAAGGCCTGGCGAACAAAGTTAGCAACCCTTGTATTACCCAGAGAATGCTGTCAACCCATGTCTCATACATAAACACACTTGCCTAGGCAACAACCGCTATGTTGGTAGTACCCTGCATATTGCCCACAGATAGTAACCATGGTGTGATTGCAGTGGACTACAGAGGGCATGGCACCCTGTCCATCAGTACAATAGGCACATACATGCAGGCAGTGTGCCTTCACTATGTCCCCCACTGAAAACCTGAAACATCTGTGGTGCCATCAAATGTGACCCACAAAGGACATACCATGCCTTAAACACATGCCGTGTATGGACAGATACCACTGACACCAGGGAATACCTGTATCATGCTATCAATGTAGGTGCAGAGTCAACCTGCTGTCCATTACCAGTTCCTGCCACATGAGGCCAGGACTGGCACATCTGATGATAACAATCTGTGTACACAACATGGGCCAGACACCCCAGGTACAGTTCCACAAGTCACTCTACATGCATGTGGGAAGTGTGCACATCCCAGACACCATCCATGTCATGGACTAAAGAACACATAAATGGCAAGCAATGCACAGCAATGGCCACATGCAAGAGTTACCCAGGTGACTGGATGGTGAATACAATATCCACCTGTGTGGGCCAATCCAATCCAGACACTACACCCCTGAGCCACACTGCAGACCATTGTCATGTGGCCTGATGCCAGTGTATACCCATCACCTAGCCTTGTATAGCTTTCTGGCACAGTCAACCACTACACACCCATGAAGCAATGCACCCATGCATGTCAGTACTGGCACCATGTGTCTGTGTATAGTGTATGATGCTTTTGACCACATTCACACTCACTGCAACCCCCATTGGCATACTGAAGCATGCTGTCTGATGTCAGACACCTCTACATACCCTTTGCCCATATAACCTTTGGATAGCCCCTGTGGTGCATGTGATACCTGCACAATACTGTATTGTGGCAAACTAACGAGTGAGGAGGTGTATTCCTGACCCTGCCAAGTGTGTCAATGTGTGTAGGCTGTGTTGACTCTGAAACCTGTTCACGTGGACAGGCACATTTACTACACCTACTGTACTACCATACCAATGTTGCAGATGTCACTCACCATCACATATACATTTGGAGAGCTCCTCAACATGTAAGATATGTGATGCATCCAGTAACTGCATAGACATGTGATAGCAATACATAGTCAGTCAGGGGGTTGATACCCTGTACTGATAGGTGTGTAACACAAACATGCTTAGGTTTTACTCTTCCACCCCATCCCTGACTTATCTTTGCCTCTGTCTGCCTCTCTCAACCCTCTCTGGTGGATGTGGAGACTTACACCTGCTTTGCTTAGGCAGTAGCATGTGTTTTGTAAGTGATCCTCATGATCAGCTGATGGCCTCTGCATGAACTGCAGCCCTCCTCTAGCTGATTGCATGTGGAACAGTTGTGGTAACATTCCCATAGCCAATTGCATGAACACACACTCCAGTTTTTAGGAAAATCATGTTGGTGTTGTGCCTTTTCATTCACTGTGAGCAGGCTCTAGATCTGTTGTTTGGCAAACAGCATCACAGATGGATTGGAGACTTACCTCTATCAAGATACACTGTGGAAACAGGCTAACACACAGAAGGGGGATGTGCCTGACATGACTACAGAATGTAAGTGTTGCTATTCTGCATTTGGAGTAATGTTGGTTTAACAGGGTGTGTGTGTGGATATGGCTGATCTACATGTTTTAATACCTGTCATGACAGTGCTATATTTCTGAGGAAACCCTCATCTGTAGGGTCATCTGCAGACTAGGCAGTGTGTGGTGCCTTTTGATTCTTGTGTTACTCACAGAACACCTATCTGTGAACTGCAGAAGTATGGTGTGAGGATTGCAGTCAGTATATGGTGACAGACATGAGAGTTACTGACTTCCTATCCCTCATAGGACATATATCACAACAAACCCTGTTACAACAGTAAATGTATGAGGTTATCACAGCAACATGCCAATATTGGTCCTGTGTTTGTGCCTCCAGCCACAACTTTGTCAACCTGTGTACATATGTCATGCAGTAAGAGGTGCATATGTTCTGTACACCATAGTTTATTGACATCATATCTGATAAGCCAGTGAGATATCAGACTGCTACACATGTTATGTATAGTAGGGGGTTATCCTTGTGGACATAACCTGGGCATTCTGTGGTTGTGTGTACAGTACTGAGGTCTGTGTACTTATGATAATTGTCAACAGTGTGTGTATTGTGAATATGTACCTTGGCCTGTGTACAGACTGTGGTAGATGTCACTGTTCTTGATCCTGTTCTATCTGATGTTACATGCAGCTCCACTGTATGCTACCCTATTGGCTTACATGTTCATAGGGACAAACACACATATGTCCCATACCACAGGCAGGCATCAGACCACACTGTGTAGTGGCCCAGTATATGTAGGGTTATTGTGTGAGTGGCACATATGAGGATGGTGTTGAATAGATAGTCCATATACTGTAATATCACACTAGCTACCATAGATGGCTGTGGCTGTGTTCACATTGGTTGTGGTTATGCACTCTCACACAGGTGTCTGTTACTCTGTGCTGTGACATGCCTGTGCAGCCTGCTGTATATGCAAGTACAGGTGTAATTCCCTATAAGAAATGTAGGCCAGTGTTGTGGCTGTCTGCCTGTAGCCTGCACAGTGCTTTGTTATATGCCTAGTAGCTTAGTGTGCTTATCCAGTGTGATGTTATGTCCAGATACTTGCCAGATGGTACTGCTGCCAGACCACCATAACAGTCATGTATGTCAGACAAAGCAGTGAGATGTTGTACAGATGTATGGCACTAACTAGTTGGTAGTGTGTGGCCATGGCACCTCTGTACCAGTGGTTATTATGTGTCAGGACAGACAAGGGTGTGTGAATGCATAACCTATGGGGGCAAATGTATACCAGCATTTATGTGATACACCCATCTACATGGCTGTTAACATCCACAGTGTCAGGCTTGGACAACATGACTTGCACTAAGGGGTTTTGTGTATACCTCTAGACTGACCAGAGTGTGTCGGACTATCCATATTCATTGGCCATATCTCTGTTGTAGTCCACAGGATCATTACTGTGCTAGCAGTGGTACTGTACTATGATGTCCTTAGGATGTCTGTCAGTAACCAATGGTGCGCATGTTAAAAGCAGATGTGACCTCCCACACACACATGTCTGTGAAGACAACCCCTATCACAGTAGCAATAGTCTACATACATACCCGCACTACATACCTGACATCCACTTGCACTAAGAGGTTCGGACTATTGGGGCTGAGGTAGGGCTCCAGTCCATGTTCAGGACATATGGTGGACATATATGTATATAAAATTATCCATATATCTATATAGATATATACACACATACATATTGACATACATAGATAGATATGTATACGTATATATATATATATATATATATATATATATATATATATATATATATATATATATATAAACACTCAGATATATACATATACACAGCAATATATCTCTACACATATACAGATAGAAATACATATGCACATATACTTATGGATATCTACATATATATTGACAGTAATAGGTATATCAGAATAGATATGTTTGCACATGTAGTTATAGATGTGCATACATATATAGCTATATATATACATACGTATGTGCAAGGAGATGTATGCATGGCCATATATATGTTGCACTATACAGATATGTATACAGACATATGTATGAATATACATGTGTATGTACGTGTAGACATATATCAACCTATTATATGTATATATCCATATTTCTGTCATGTGTAAACCTCACGGTTGTGTATACCCTCCCAGATGTATCTCACCATATGTATCTGCTATGTGTACATTATGGTAAAATGACATATGTGATGCAACAGTCATATTAATAACAAGTACTAAACAATTGTGGAAGTAAAGGCAATTGTTCAATACTAATCAATATGTGTATTGATAGATATATTGGAAAACAACAGCTGTCTTCACAGTGGTCATGGCGTAGCTGTTAAGTGTTGTGACTATAGTGTACAAGGTCCTGGGTTCAAGACCTGCAAGGGCTGTTCATTTTATTGCTGAGCAGAGCGAGGGTTGTCAGATACAGAGTGGTTAAGGCAGTTTTGAGCAGCTTTAAGTGTGTTTGCAGGGGTTTGCATGAAGCTAACATGTGCTAAGCTATGGGTAAATGTACAGGCGCTTACACAGTGTAGGCTTCGCTTACCAGTGTGCAAATCAGCTTAGCTGTTATATTGGAGCAATGTTGATACCTGCTAAGCATGGCTTAGCCCTGGTAACTAGTTCACACCACCCAGTCTGATAACATAGCAGAGTAATGACATCTGTAATAAGTGTATGCAATGCCATGTACAATACTCATGCCTATGTGCTGTCATTACAGTAGCAAGGCGTGTGAGTGTCATGTGTTCAACACAGACATATATGAGGCCTGTAGAGCACTGTTATCCATGTGAATGTGTTACATACAAGGGTAGTAGCCCAGGGTATGTGCTGTCACACTGGCATGTAGTGTATCATGGAGGTACTACTGTTGACAGTGTTTACCCAGTGCAGAGTAGAGTGCTAAATGTAGTACTGACAACAGGCACACCTGCAGGCATAGCTGGACTCTCAGGCCTCCCTGTTGTATTCCTGGTGTGTGAGTTGTGTCACAGTATATAACGACTACTGGGTAATGATCCGATATGTGGAATGTAACTATAGACTACCGTCTGTACAGCACGTTAGTGAGGGCTTCTGACATGTAGTTATGGCATACATATTGTTGTCAAATGTCTATCTGTCAACACATTCATCCTAGTGCATAGCTACTTGCCAAGCCGATGACTGTCAGTCCCTGTACAGATGTACAGATGGCAAGTATCCAGCTGGGATATGTACAGGCAACATAAGCTTGATTGACACTGATATGTCTGCCCAGCTGTGTAAGAAGTGGCACATATAGGAGATAACACCCTGTACGCACCACATGCCAACTACACTACCATAGTCAACAGACCATGCTTGGGTACAGGTCTCCATCATAGACACTAACCATGTGTTGTAATGCATGTTGCATACATGTCAGTTTGATCACCTCAGTGGCCATGTGCAGGAGGAACCTGGAGGATTGGCTGATGCATGTCACTCTCACCCTGAGGGTCACCACAGTAGTGTCTGTCGATAGATTGCCTGCTGCCACATGGCAGGTGGCAGGATACCACTGTACACACAACCCCTACACAACCAATCTCTCCTTGGACAATAGCTAGGTACACAGCAATGACAACCAGCAGTGATGCACCCCAGTACTCACACATGTGTACATGTGCATGACTGAGTATAGCAGTGCCTGTGTGTTTGCACACCTGTACTTGGGAATTCCATGAGAGCCTTCACAACCACTGCAACACCCATTGCCATAGTTAGTTGTGACTGCTGCTGCTGTATGGGACATTACATGTACCTTGTTAAGCTCCTCTCCATACCGGCTACACAAGCCTTGCAGTATCAGCATAACAGTATTGTACAAATGGGTTGATAGGCATGGGATACCCATTGTGTTCTGGCAAGTGTGTGTATGTGTGCATGTCCGTATAGCTGTAGGGTACAGCATTCCGAGGCCACATACTCCTATAACAATACCCATTGCCACACAGTAGTACAGATAGTGTTGTTGTTGCCCATAGGTGAGGCATGACAATGCAACACTCTACTATGTCTGTGGCATGTGCATTAGATACATATCACTGAAGTACCACTGTTGGGATATACAATGGGTTGTATAGCAGTCATGGCCAATGTGTGATGGTGGGTATGTCAGTGTCATCATGGGTTTCAGGGAGTGCAATATCCACTGGGGGATGTGGGTGCTGTGTACACTGTCATTACACCAAGGTACACCCGGTATATGTCCCATGTACCACGTTATGGTTACCAGTGTCACCATCAACCATACAGGTAACTGATACCACAATCTAGGCCAGTTATGCATGTGCTGTGTCCAGCCTACCTGTAAAACATTGGACACATGGTCAAGTTAGTTAGTAGCGATAGGCCCAGGTCTCTTGGACGTGTGTCTGTTGGTTATGTGTCTGTTAATGTGTATATGAAGATATGTCACACTATGTATTGTCCATATACACCAATTACATCCCCCATTAGCATACTGTACATGTCCTGGGATGTTTTGCATGTAACATGTAACATGGAACACACCTCACCCTAAACACTGTGTGGTGTGTGCAATGAAAGTCACACACTTCAGTATCACTACATACCTAGGTAAGGGTCTAGTCCCAGTGTTGCCAAGTAAGAGTGTGCATGTATGCGGATGGGTCTACATCAGGTTGCAAATTATACATGTCCCAATGGGTCACCTGTCCATGTGGCACAGGCTATAACTGTTATACAAACCTGTGACATGTATTCAACTGTACTCCAGATATGTCACAGCCATGCTCTCACCACAGTGCCATATCCTGTTGTGGAATATGACTGCATACCATCCTCATGCAGACACATGTACACCTACAACCCAAATGGATATCATTATAGAGACCACAATCAACCAGTGTTACTAACAGCTATAATGCATCATTGCTGGATGGCTACACAACCTGACATATATGCATTACACTTTACTCCTTACAACATGTTACACTGCAGTACTGTGGTACACTGTAGTACAATCACAGTGCATCAGAAACATATTAGCCTGTCCCTGCATCGATGGTATGGATGACAGGGATGTGGCACAGGTATCATCATATGCACAGGGTGTGTTGTTGGTTTGCCAGAGACCAAGGGTGGACCATACATTTGACACCATGTGTGTGGTGAGGGGTGTACTGAAGTGAACTGGGCATGGTGATGTCGTGTGTGTAGGTATGGAGTTGCCCTAGGTGTGTTTGTATAGTGTGTGTGTGTATGCATGCACACAGTTCTGCCATGTGGCTGCCCTACACAGGTGTTTATGGACAGCTGCAGACCATACCTGGCAGGATGTGCAGTTCACTGCCTCCAGCCATGGACACGTGGATTGTGTCTGCCAGGGGTTCCATGGGCACGTCTAGGTACAGGCCTCGATGTGCTACTCTCACCTGATGATGACAAATATTCACTGGAACCAGATCCCTCCTGGGACTGGTCAGGACCACGTGATCATGGCCTGCTGTGATGTGGTGTGGACAGTGTCCTCCCCACAGTTCCGGGGCTGGTACTGCGGTTACGGGAGCCCCTTGGTGTCTTAGCATGTCCACGTTGACTGCCAGCTGTTAGCGTTGCTGACCTACGTCCAGGCAGCCATCACCGCTCTACCACTACACGTTCAAGCACGGACAGACCAAGGTTGATGAGGGCCATCATCTCACCAGACCATCTATCCATGAACTCAATTAACACACGGATGGCACCAGCCAGTTCACAGGTGTTGTCACTTGCAGATGTGAAAGCAGCCCTCTGCAGCCTCAGGCCCTGTCTTGTGTAACGTTCAATATGTGCCTGCACTGCCATGACAGCCTGAAACATGCACCTGCTGGTACCAGCTCTTTCGCGTCTGCCAGGGGCATGATGACCAGCGGTCCTACCATAAGCACTCTGGGACAACTGCCTATGTGGTGCCCTGCCAGACATCCAGCTATGCCTGCTGTGACCAGACACAGTAGGCATAGTTACCACACTTTCCTGTGCACTGCCACCAAACACCAGCTGTCCGACCACTATGGCCACTGGTGATGGGTATGTATAGGGACTGTAACTGTGTTGGGGTGGCTAAGAGGGGATGTCAAACGGCACAGTTTCAGCCCCTGACAACCCCGTCTTTTCCTCAACAGTACTATCATAATCTTCAGTGTCTATATGGACACCAACATCAGATTGCATGCAGGAGGGACCCTGACCCACCTCGCCACCTGTGGGGGAAAACAATAAATGCACTTTAAAACCTGTATGGCATTGCATAACAGTACACACACACTCACACTCACACACACACACACACACACACACACACACACACACACACACACACACACACACACACACACACACCACCGTAATACCTACCTGTCAATGACTTTACAGACAGTCCCACATATATTTCCATGTGTTACCCATCCTGCATCACATTTGGTAACATACACACATTGATACCACTCATTAACATACCAGTCCTCTAAATGCCTAGTCAAGTGATCATAACACAAGACCTGTTACTACAATACCTGCCTGACCTGTGTGTAGTGGTTTTAGATGGCCTCACTGCTGTCATTTGGTGTTCACCCTGTGTATGTCCGGACATCATGAGCATGGCTCCTATATGTGTGGCCTACTATGTTCACTCCATAATATCACACACACTGGAATGTCATGTGTATATATTGCTCAGTACATGCCAGATATGCTGCTCAGTCAGCCTATCATGTGGCAACTGTAATATATGGATACACTCCCTGGTGTTGACTAGTACTTCCCCAATGCATCTGTAGTGCTGCATACATTTGTTGTTGGTCACCTCCCTGCTGAATGCGATATTAAGGGTATACCTTGTATCTACCTTCCCTCTCAATGCCTGTTCCATGCTACAGACCTTATTATACTATCGGTTGTCCTGTGATTACATACATGACACATATTCCTGGTGTGTAATGTGGCAGTCCATGTCCCTGTACTGCACAATCCCAAAGGGAGGTACTGCTGTATGAACAACCTCACAATCACACATGTGCATACATGGCCACCCACACAAACACACACACATGCACACATGCATCCTACATGCATCAACCTCCCTCCACTTCACCAGAGTGACCCTACAGACAAACTAACTACCCACCAGGATGCACACACACACACACACACACACACACACACACACACACACACACACACACATGTGAGGTTGCACAATGATAGTACACAAAGTTCTCCTATTACCCATCTGTCAACATGCATAACATATGGTACACAACAGCATGCAGTGTAGCTATAGTCAATCCATGCTAGCAACAGTGTACATGTGTGTGATGCATGTGCTGTGTCGCTAGGTGATGCCCTTCCCCTGGATATCACTGCACCCATGAACACAGTATTGCTGTGTACCTGTTCTGCACCCTGCCATGTACTGTGCACCACACCTCACAGGTGTACAACCCATTGCTGAATGTGTAGTACTGTGTCAGTTATGTCAGCTTTAATGCTCACAGCCCCTATGCTTTTCAGCAACGCATACCTGGGATGATATGTGGACAGATGTCATTTGTGAATGCCTGATGTCTGATTTACAGCTCTCAACATCAGCGGACCATGTATGGACCAATCTAATACTATTACACTGACAACCATCAGAGCATACCATGGCTATGGGGGGTGTACACACCCTTATTGATATGACACACCCATCCTTGATCTGCCATGGGACCACATCACCGCATAGCTTAACAGTACATGAGCCCGATATGTGACATATGTCCTGTACTTTCACATGCAGTGTCTACGGAATGTGTTAGGTATGCGGATGCTGACCACAATGCATACACTCCGTGTGGGCATATGTGTCCACACCCTTATCATGACAGTTTGTTGCACCTATTGTTACGTGTACTACAGCAGTCACTACTCCTGGCAGGGGTATACTAGCGTGGGCCAACTGAATTTGTCAGTGTATGTTCAGTCTGCCCTACACATGTCCCCTAATATGCATGATTGCAAGGTCTACTCATGTGCACATCCCTTGGTGTTCACACACAGCCATCACTATTGCTGTGGAGGTAGGGTTGCATCTGCCACAGTTTCTGAACCTGACTATGTGCATTTACAACCATTCATAGCATCCTTAGGATCCCTGCTGCAGTGCACTGGTGTGTCATGCTGACACCCCCCACCTTCAGCCTTTTTGCAGATGCTTGACAAGTAAGGCCTATACATGTGTGTCACTTTGCAGTGTCCCATGCACTGAAAACCTCATGTTACAGCCTAGTCCCAGATGATAATGTGGACCACAGTAATACCTTATGCTATAGTGTAACTCTCAACAGTTGCCATTGTCCTATAGGTATATACACTGGTGTTGCACTGTATATGGGTGTTGTTACAAACATGTCCCTACTGTAGGCCATGTCTCCCACCATTATGTCACTCCCTGTGAACACATTCTGAAATGACAGGATGTTAGTTATCTTGCAGGTGTCTGACATACCCTTCCAATACCCCATCATGGTCACCACTGTGATGTTGTGCATTTAACAGCAACAATACATGAACATGTACAGCATGCATTCTAGGTAGGCATGTTAGATGTGTGCATGGAATATACCATAGCCATTACATGCCCGGTGTATTGGCAAACATCTACATAAGCCATACTCACCAGTTACAGGCTGCTGCCTTGGTGGTATATCAAAAGGACCTACATAAGAGGGTGAGAGATGCAAAGTCAGTGGCCACACCTGTGGCATTGCTACAGGGTGGGTGCAGCATTACAATACATCAACAGTATATGTCCACAATACTACCACATATGCACATCTGTTTATAACTACTATGCAGCAACAAACTATATCTATGACATGTCAGATATGCATGATCTATCTGTACAGATGTGGATGTATATGCAACAGTGGTCTACTGATGTGCCCTGTGGTCTTACTTGCATGCTCCTTGGCCGGTGTGTGGGTAGCACCCACCTGCACAAAGGTGTCCATGGTTGGTGGCTATGCAGATGGGCAGGTGCCATGAGGCTGGCTAGGAGCTCCTCCACATGTGTCGGGGGGATGGTTGACATGTCTCCCCCTGTGGTGAGGTGATCATCCCAGACTTCAGCAGCACACCAATGGGCATTGGGAAGCAGGTCAGAACAATGATGCCAGACCTGCTCATAACTGCAGTTGTGCAGTCCGACATCACTGACCCTGTGAACTAGGTCGCACCTCAGGGCGGTCCGCTCCTGCTGATCATGGACAGCCCAGCCAAACAGGACAGCATAGTTCTGTATGAGGTGGTTCACCAGAATCTCATTTTCAGCTGCTGAGTATGCCGGAAGCCTTCCATGGGACATTGTGCCTGAAAGACATAAAGATGGACACAGGTGTGAGCAAGTTGTGCAACAAGGTTACCACAATTCTTAATACACATCAATGTCACCCCCCCACCATATCAGTGACAACAAACTGTACACACAACTCAATAAGTATGGCTACAGCATATCCAAAAACCAAAAACCACGGAAACAGTCCTCCAACAGTCGAACACAAAGATTTTATTCAACAATGCAGTATTGTACACGAATAAAACGTAAACGCTTTAAAAAGTCAGTATGCGTTTTCGTCCACATAAAACTGTAAGACTTCATCAGACAACCATTCATTTTAAAAAAACACATTTTATACACTCATATGGTTTGAAACCAACCAATAAAACACATTGCTTAATAATCCCATTAACTAAGTGAGGAAAAAAGGCTCATAAAAACTAATTGAAAAAATAAAACCACTTTGATGTTCATCACAATAAATACACAATTCATTATATTTAATATATTTAAAACCCATTTGTTTGTAAAAATAAGAATTTAAAACTGTAAAATGAATTGATAAATATTTAAATAAATTAATTAAAATCTTGTTGTTAATAAATACTTCTTTTCCTTTATTCTAACTTATTAAAAAGATCATGGTTAAAATAGCACCATCTGCTGTTCTTACAAGGCTATTACTAGAATTCATCTAAATTCTCGCTGCTCTCAATTTTAACACGGAACTTAAAGATATGTGTTCATTCAGCCCTGGGCTACTTGTTGCTTCCAAAAATATCTGCCACCACAGCTCTTTGGATTCTAGTCTTTCCTCCCACAGGCCTCCCCTTGTTTCCTTTTTAATCCGTTCTGCCACAAAAAAAGAAAAACTAGAATTCTCACAAACTAAGGTATGCTTGTATAGAGCATTTGTTTCTTTTTTCTTTGATATTTCGTAGATGTGTTCGTAGATTCTCTTTCTCAATGCTCTTTCTGTCTTTCCCACATAGTATGAATTGCATTGTGAACACAGAGCTACGTATACCACACCTTGAGAATCACAATTAAAATGACCTGTTACATTTATATTGCAATCTACAGCATACCTACCAGTGGGGCTGATATTGTACTGTACCACACTTTGTGCAATGTGTTTGTAGCCATGTTCCCTGTGTGGACACTATCATTGCCGGCCTGTTACAGACTATTCACCTGCATGCCATTGTCAGGGCCACAATGGTTCCATATATGCCTGTGGTATGCTTGCTATGTGGTTGCTGCACATCTGACAGTCTGTGTTATTGGGGTTATCTGTGCATGCTGTTGGACAAGTGCTGGGATTGTGTAGACTATTTCTACCAACATATGTTCTATAACAGTGACACATCAGCATGTATATGTATTATTGGCAAGCAGAACCACCTCTCCAAACTCATCTGCACATGTAACCAGGCCGCATCACATGTGTGACGCTCTCTGGGGCCTCCTCCTGCACTACTCCAGCAATAACTTCAGGTGGAACCAACTCAGGGGATGTTGTCCCCCCCCCGGGGCACACACAGACATGTTCTTGTGCCCCAAGGTCAGGTCCAGCGTCTGTGCCATAATGGGCTCCACAGACACATGTGGGATATGCTACATCACCTTGAGGCACCCAGTAAACATTCCCAGGGCCCACATGTTCCTCCTGCTCAGCCTCCAGGACAGGCACCTTTGGAATGTGGACTGCTGTTGTGAATAGCTGTGGTTGGGAGGCTTTTTCCCATTGTGTCCATATTGGGGCCCATGGGGTGTCCACATCACAGACCACACACACCATCCAGGGTATTTACCCACCACATGTGTACATACCACCCCTGAAGGTTGTCCTCTATAGCTACCAACCCTGACCACCTCCACAACTATACCTGCCATACTTCCCCATATTCCCATTCCATACTTCACAGACAAGGGCAATGCGGTCCCAACAAGGAGTTCACACATGACTTACCCATCCATGTTCCACACACTGACAGCTGTAGATATCTGTGTGTATTGCTATGTGAGATGTTTCCTCGCACATAGCATGCAGCACTGTGGTGGTAATATAGGGGACATGTATTTACATACATATATGTTTGTGTGTTTGTTTGTATATATGTAGACATGTGCATATAGGTATATATCTATATATGTGTAGATATATATGATGTTGTATATATGTGTTCATATATATGTCTACACATGGGTATCTGTATATTTGTAGACATACATGTACATATGTATATATATATATATATATATATATATATATATATATATATATATATATATATATATATATATATGGGTCTGGGTCTACTACGGTTGATTGAAAACTCACTTAATTGAAAATTAAATTACTAGGACCACTTCACTGAAAGCTCACTTCACTGAAAACTCACTTGACTGAAACTCATTTCGTTGAAAGTTATAAATGGCCTTTTTCCCACTGTAGTGTGACCCTGGAGTTAGTATATAAAGTAAGGGGGGGTGGGGGTGAAGCCCCCCACATATCTTGGTTATATATATTCTCTTTTGGAAACAGTTATTTATTGCACTTGTAAGTATCACGGTGTATAGTTTAAAATGTTTATAATATGTGGGGGGCTAGGCTCCCACCCCACCCCCAATGTAGGGGGCTGTGACAACCACCCCCCCCTTACTTTATATACTAACTCCAGGGTTGCACTACAGTGCAGAAAAGACCATTTATAACTTTCAATGAAATGAGTTTCAAAGAAATGAGTTTTCAATGAAGTGAGCTTTCAGTGAAGTGGTCCTACTAATTTCATTTTCAGTCAAGTGAGTTTTCAATCAACCATAGTAGACCCAAAGATATATATATATATATATATATATATATATATATATATATATATATATATATATATATATATATATATATATATATATATATATATAGATATTTATATGTGTGTGTGTGTGTGTGTGTGTGTGTGTGTGTGTGTGTGTGTGTGTGTGTGTGTGTGTGTGTGTGTGTGTGTACACATATGCATACCTATATATGGGGTACATTCAGAATGCAGGTCCACAATCTCACAACACCTTCCTGCACATCTGCACTGTTCTACCTTGCTACAACAAAGACCGGTGTCACATATGGACACAGTCTGACATTAGGGGGGTATATGTAGGGCCAGACTGCAGGTAAACCTATTACACACCTATGGCATTCCTGCATGCTACAATACAGGTTAACCTGAGTATCCTGCAAGAGGTTGGCTGTGGAACCCATGTGTCCATCATTATGGCATTACTTCCACCATCAGCTATTGGCCACAGTAATATACATACTTACCATTACACAAAACACACTATGATGGCTTACATCTTATCAGTCAGTGCTGCTCTGCATGGTTGATGGGCATGGCCCACTATCCACAAGGACAGACTCTATTGTCCTTAGCAGTTGTTCAGTTGAACATCAGTACTACAACAACAACACTTGAAGGCACATATAAATCATTCCACATCATCTATCCCATTATTATGGACCAAGTACTCTGGTCAATTACATGCATATATACTTTAAATACCTGTTCTGGGAATGAAGTCTCTTCTGAATGGTTTGCTTGATGTTTTTGTTTGTTTGTTTGTTTGTTTGTGCCTTTCACACACACTCTCTCTCTCTCTCTATCTCTCTCTCTCTTTCTCTCTCTCTCTGTCTCTTCCTCTCTCTGTCTCTCTCCAGTAACTGGATTGCACTGCTTTGAATAGATTGTTAGCATGGATTTTGTAGGTGATGCACATGATCAGGTGATGGCCTCTGCACCAGTCATTGTCCTCCACTTGCTACCTGCATGCAGCATGCTGTGTAGTACTTCCAATTACTACTGTCATGGCAACCAACTACTATAAATCCCTGCATCATGTGGGCGTGGTCCCTTTACCTTTCCTGTATGGTGGACATCCTTCCTGTGTGTGGGCAGCAGTATCACAGACAGCAGGTAGCAATACCTCTTACAGGAGAACCTGCACACTCAGGTGAGCTACATATTTGTAGGAGGTTCCAGAACTACAGACAGAGTGTGAGTAGTGTTGTATGCATTGTATAACACGGTGTTACAGGGTTTGTGTGTACATACTAGTTTAACTTGGAATGCAGTCTGTCTGCATAGCTCTCAACTGTGGGCCTATCCACTTAATGGCCAGAGGTGTGCCTATTATATTTTGTCTGTCCACCACACAGGTCTTGTGTCAGATATATCACTGGCTGTGTATGTGTTGAGTGCTATCAGTACATGGCTACATCTTTCTGTTTCTAACTTCATATTTCTGACTAAGGGTATGTTGCAGGCTATCCTGTAACACCAGCAACTTGCTTAGTGTATGACAACAGTTTTTCACATATGGGCCTGTGTTCCAGTCTCTGTCCTCCACCTACATACCAGGCTTTGTACATATGACATGCTGTCAGGGGTTGTTATATAGTGGGCTGTGAGTATGTCAGGCTGCCATTCCTGCCATAAGTCCACTGCTGTTGTGGCCCCCTCACATATTGTGGGGTTGGGTCCATATATGTGTGGGCTTCACCTACACAATACATGTGTGCCGTTATGCACTCCAGAGGCCAGTGTATGTAACAGTGGTATATGGCCCTGTATTATTGAGTCTATGGGGGGATGCACCGTAACTAACCTAGGCTATTACAACATGTGGGGGTATCAGGGGTAAGCTGCCTTAAGGTATCTGGTTGTACATTACCATTCAATTCACCTTGGGTAAATGCAGCCTACTGCTTCCTGCCATACAGACTGTTCTGTTTGTCAGTGTGATTGTGATGGTGTCAGTTATTTCTTGTTATGTAACAGATACATCCCATTGTGTCAACTGAGGTCTTTACCCCCTAGGGAATGTGTACAGGGTGTAGATAGAGGTTGCTGGACTATACATCTGCATTACTTACTGTTGATTGATTGGTATCTTGTGGCCCAGTCTGTCTTTACAACTTGAAGGCCTCAGGCTGGACAGCAACATATGTAATCCTTTCCAGACTACTGCATTAATAAAACTGTTTCACAGTTGCTTTATGATGTTTATATGTATCTCAGTGTCTAAACAGCTATATGACATGGCATATACAACTGTAATAGTACACAAATAAAGCTTTCCCATGTATGCAAACCTTTGTGTGGTATTATATCCTTTGACCTCTCTGTGGATATATGTTGCAGGCAACAATTGTCATTTGTATGGGTGGCTCATACAGTGCCCAGCTGGTAAGGTGGCAACTGTAGGCATAGTGGCTGTCCCGTATAGTGTACACCTTCCACATATGTATCTACCTATACATATCTCTGTGTGCGTATGAGTAGTTACACATATATATCTATATATATGTATATATATATATATATATATATATATATATATATATATATATATATATATATATAAATATATGTATCTGCATATATATATGTGTCTGTGTATATGTATCTTAGGAATGTTAATTGCTTCCACATTGTACATTCTCTATGGTAGCCAGACTGTACTGCATGATATGTTACTGATACCAACCTGACATCATACAGGTGGAATGAAGTACTGTTAACATCTTGTGCACATGTTGTGTCAGGTCCTGGTTATGGGATCTGCAACAGTTGGTATTGTAGTGCAGGGCAGATGTGTTTGGCTGTGGGGGGGAATATCTATACATACAAGACGTATGTTGTTTGGGCTCCCTTACCCCACGGTGCATGTGGACATATATGTTTCTGTTATATTCCCTTTTATATCTATAGATGTATGTATGTCTGTCTGTATACACCTATATAGATATATATTTATGCTTATATATATATATATATATATATATATATATATATATATATATATATATATTGCTGTATATATATATATATATATATATATATATTGCTGTATATATATATATATATATATATATATATATATCTGACTGTTTGATATTAATATATATATATATATATATATATATATATATATATATATATATATATATATATACACACACACACACACACACACACACACACACACACACACACACACACACACACACACACACACACACACACACACACACACACACACACACACACACACACACACACACATACATCTACATATTGAAATACATTCCCTGTACTGTTGAATGACTGGGCTAGATGATATGTTTGTGAAAACATCAAGGTTATGTATATCTGACATGACTTAGTGGTAAATCACTTTGGCTATGATGTGCAGGGTCCTGGGTTTGAGCATTGCAAAGACTGTTTATTTTGTTGCTGGGCAGAACAAGGGCCATTGGATACAGAGTGATTAAGGCACTTGTAAGTGGGTTTGCGCGGGTTTACGGGAAGGTAAGCACTGCTAACTTCCAGTTACTGTTTCTTATACTCAGCTTCTAAATTGCTTAACCTGTGTAGGCATTGCTTACCCCTGCGCAAACAAGCTTAAACCCACTTACTGCTGCTTAAACATGCTTACTCCTGCTTACCCCCATGCTAATTTCTTTAAAAGAAAAGAAAAAAGGGTTGATAGGAAAGTGGTGAAAAAGGGGCACAAAAAGGGAAAGACAGTGGGGAAAATAGCTAGGGATGTGCAGGAGGGTGTAGGGAAGGTCCATAGCTGCCCATTTCTTCTACAGCAACAGCTGTGCATATACACTGAATTTGGAGGTAGATTTGAACACTCAAACCCCTGAGAGAGGGGTGAAGACAATAATATGTTGTGATGCCAATTAAACCAAATTACATGTGTCCAGTGGGCACGTGTGCGAAATGGACAGCTATGTATGGGGCGATATTTTTGGGGGGACAGATTGCCCTTTTTTTTCAGGTGGGAATGGGATGTTGGGGACGGATAGTAGGTATATTTGGGGAGGTAGGTTGGGTAGGTTAACAGACAAGACAAACAAGACATACAGGGGCAGTATATGACACATGGGAGGTAAACACCTTGTTGGGGAAGGGTGTTGGGAAATCAGAAGTCCATGAACTCCCTAGTGGAAACAGTGGGACTAATATCCCCACCCATGGGCAGTCTCCACTGCACCTTCACAGCCCCGAAGATGGCTGTGCTGGGGGCTGAGTCAGAGAGCCAGGCCAACCCTCTAGTCATGTCACATGGCCCTCGAGCTGGTGTAGCAAATCTCCATACTGCTGATTGAGCTTGCTATGACCCACGACCCGAACCTGGCAATGGGTGACAGGTTCCTGTCCATGCCCGCTCCTGGGGGGGCAAGCCCCATCCCCTGAGGCAGTTCCACCCAAAGGTGGTGCAGGACCAACAGACACAGAGGTCCCAGGTTGGGACCCAGACATGCTGGTGCCTGGTGGCATGGCCAGCTGAGGTGGGAGAGGTGGGTCCACTGGGACCCGCATTCCCATATGTACTATGGTGTTTATGGTTTAGCAGAATATGTGGGTTAGTAATACTCAACACATTCCAGGATTAGGTATAACGGCATGTATAGATATTCCCATTTACCCAGACACCAGATATGGGACAGTTGCATAGCAAACAGAACACATGCATATATGGGACCACAGTGGTAATAACAACAGCATGCAGGTACATTGATGGCACCATGCCACCAGTGTTGGAGTATTTCAACATAACACATGCATAGAAACAGATTTAAATAATTATCAAACAGTAGGACATATGTCCCAGCATTACAGTGGAGTCATCACATACCAGTTGAGGTGGGTATTTAGTGTATTCTTGGAGATATGGTGGGAGAGGAGACAAAGATGGCAGTTAACAACTAGTATATTCCGGTAGTTCACATTACTTTCCTAGTCAGTGCTGTTATCTGTACCCTACAAGTATTACTACACTACCCTATTGCCTTAGTTTGGACAGTGACATGGCTGTCGACAACTATATACATAGACTGGTCTTACCTGCAGTATATACCTCTTACCTGGTATACCTGTGGAGGAATTGTTTGTTAACATTAACTGTTTCTACACATACTCCCAGATCCCAGGTTGATTTTTATGCACGTACCTGTCCATCTCATTTTTCACAGACTCTAGCCATGTCTTGACCACATGCAGGTGAACCAGGACATATGTAGACTATTGCCCTCTTCAAACTTTAGTGACTTACAACACTCTTATACTGGATTTCCTAGACAGTTATATTATGTAGCACAGTGTGGGTGACAGTGATCAGTGATACCTTATTATTCAGAGCAACTGCAACACTCACAATGCCATACAATACCAGACTAAACAGTACCCGTACAGGGTATCAAGCTTTTATTTCTAGGCACAGTGTTCGTATCTGACGGTCCTGTGGGAGCAATGTTTGTTAGCACTACCTGAATGTTGCCACACAAAGTACCAGATTTCACATTAGTGTTATGCACTTACATCTCACCCTGTTACTGTACACACTCTGGTTACAGCTTGACAACATGGGGGTGTAGATGGGACACACTTGGCCTAATACTCTCATAACATTTTGGGGGGTTGCTAGAGTGACAGGTTTGTTTTTATAGATGTGTGACAATCGGTTGTATTTCCTGTCTGCTGCCTAAACATCTGGGATCACCCCACTGATTTCCCAGGGGGACAGGGTGACAGGCAGCAGATATGGGCCAATATACTGGACATTCTGGACATATCTGTACAGTTGTGGGGTGTGATTCTGTATGCAGCTTACTTCCACTCCCAGAATTCAGACCATGGCTGTGTCTGCTAACAGTAAAACACTGTCCATCACAGTTGTGTGTGCTATATGGATATTGCTGTATATCTCTTATCTGATTACTGTGTATAATTCTCCTGTGGTGTTACATTATGACCTTGTATTACATCACTCAGGATTTCCTAGACAGTTATATTATGCAGCAGAGTGTGGGTGACAGTGATGAGTAATACCTTATTATTCAGAGCAACTGCAACACTAACAATGGCATACAATACCAAAGTAAACCGTACCAGTACAGGGTATCATTCATTTATTTCTGGGCACAGTGTTCATATCTGATGGACCTGTGGGAGCAATGTTTGTTAGCACTACCTGACTGTTGCCACTCAAAGTACCAGTTTTACATTAGTATTATGCACTTACATCTCACTCTGTTACTGTGCACACTCTGGTCACAGCTTGGCAACATGGGGATGTAGATGGGATATACTTGGCTTATTACTCTTATAACAGTTTGGGGAGTTGCTAGAGTGACAGGTTTGTTCTGAAAGATGTGTGATATTCAGTTGTATTCCTTGTTTGTGGCTTATACGTCTGGAGTCATCCCACTGATCTCCCAGGGGGACACAGTGACAGGCAGCAGATATAGGCCAATTTACTGGACATTCTGGACATATCTGTACAGTTTTGGGGTATGATTCTGTATGCAGGCTACTACTACTCCCAGGATTTGAACCATGGCTGTGTGTATTAAAAATACAACAGTTCATGTCTCAGTTATGTGTGCTATTTGGATTTTGTTGTTCATATTTTTACTGTTTTCTGTCTATGACTCTCCCAGTTGTACTAGCTGACCTCTGCAGATTACACCAGTCATATACAGACATTCCTACACATTTGTTATTTATGTTGCACAGTGTGGGTTACAGTGCTTAATACAACAGTACTATTAAGTGATTGCAATTCTACATTGCCATATGATACCGGAGTAAACACATGCAGTACAGCAGTTAGACCTTCACTGTCAAGCTATTACGCTTTTATTTACATACAACCTATATGAGACTCTTCCTGCCATATTCTCTGTTGATGCAGTACTTGCCTTAAACAATACAGGTTTTCTATAGGCAATTGACTTACTAATACAGTTAGATTTATTTCCTATGACAGTACATGCAAAAGTATTACTAACCTGCCTCGCATTGCAACCTCTCCAAGTGACAGCCATGGGCCTCCTGGATTGTGACCCGCTCACTTGCCGCTGTGAAGGACATAAGAGAAATATTTAGCCATACCTATCCATAATATACATGAGCTGGCAATTATTAAACAGGTAGTGGAGTGATACTTACACACAGCTGGGACCACACCTACCCTCCTAGCCTCTTGGATCCACTGATCCAAGAGATCCCCCTTTCGCTGCTTCAGGTCAACATAGTGATGCCTGACCTGCTCACCAGTTTGGGGTATGCCAGTGGCACTGGTGAGATCACAGGCGAGACGGTCCCAGGCTTCGCTTTATATTGGGAACCCTGGTACTGGCCCTGCAGTAGTCTCTGCTCATGGTCTTTGACAAGGAGTCCTGCCATGACTCTGGACTCCTGGATGCCCCAGCGCTATACCCGAAAGTGCACCCCCTTTCCCCTTCCTGACATGGTGCCTGCAAGGGGAGCTACAGCCAGTTATGAGATGTACTCCCACCTGTGGGGTTTAAGTAGGGCCGATTTCTTACACTTTGTCATGATTGGACGGCTTTGAAAAGGCTAAGCTATGGGCAAACCTGCTTACCTAAGGTTGGCATTATTTAAAGGGGTATACCAATGGGCAAAATGAGTTAGCTGGCCTACACATTGCTTATACCTACTAAGCTGGCCTGTGCAATGCTTAGCATTGCTTCCTATTTCATTTGCATTATATTTGCTTTTTGGCATTGATGTATTATGCATTACATGTTATATATGTGTCTGATATCCATGATTCATGTGTGCATACACTCTATGGGGTCCTTGTGTTTATTAGGGGACTTCAACACATTATTACAATGACAACTCACATCTGGCCTTACTGCAGTATTCCAGTTCACATATCTGTGTTATGTAGTAGGTTATACAACATACGACTGCATATAGATTCCTTTCACAAGTTCAGTTTGATTTTCCCATAGTGTGGATTTGTTTGGTGATACCTCCATCTTATGTACTGCTGTGATGGCTTAGTGGTAAATTACTTTGTCTGTGGTATGCAAGGTCCTCGGTTCGAGCCTTGCTGAGACTGTTTATTTTGTTGCTGGCCAGAACAAGTGCTGTTGGATACAGAGTGATTAAGGCACTTTTAAGCACTTGTAAACGGGTTTGCGCAAGGGTAAGCACTGCTAACTTCAGGTTAAATATGCTTACAGAGAGTTAGCTTCAATATTGCTTATCCTGTGTATGCATTGCTTACCCCAGTACAAATGGGCTTAAACCCACTTACTGGTGCTTACATATGCTTACACCCACTTACTACTGCTTAATAGTTTTTACTCTTGCTTACTGGTGCTTAATCCCACTTACCGCTGCACTAATTTAGACAGTAATGTCTAATGGTTCTTGGGAAGATGGGGAATTTTAAAGCTGTATGGAGTTATCATTCATTGCACATTTTACCTTACATTTGCATACCTGATTCCTGTGTACATATACTGTATGGAGCACATGTGTTTATCTGTGGAGTTTGCAACATTATGACACTGACACCTCACATCTGCATTTACCGCTGTACTCCAGTTCACAAATATATGTTATTTCGTAGGTTATGCAACTAAATATATTGGTCATAAAATGATTTGACATGGAAAATGGAATGTGCTGCAGTGGAATTTGAACCGAGAAAGACTGTTCGTAAGGCGAATGCTTTGCCCACTACACTATTGCTGTACTTCTTCATTTGCATATATCTTGCTTTTTATCCTCTTGTGCCATTTAAGCTGCATTACCTGTAGCTTAGTGATGTGCAAACCTACACACCTACGATTAAATCTCATCTGTTTCATAAAAAAATATCTTCATATTTGTTGTTTTAACTATTGCTCTTGTACACATGGGGGGATGTTGCTGGGGGTATGCATACACCTATGAGCAATCTCACTCATTATTTTGGGACTTGTCTGCTGTTCTTCATTGCAGGGGTGTGTATATTCTGAGACCTCTGCTCTCAGATACGCCCCTGCACTCTTACACGCTGTGTGTAAGATTAGGAGCTCAAGCAGCACGCCTTCATTAATATGCATGGTGCGCTGCCATCATACTCCTGAATGGCCGCTTCTGCGCAGGACTAAGCTAGTCCTGCACGGAAGGATAGTAAATCCGGGGGATTATATTTTGGAGATCCAGGCCATGAATTTTTACAGTCAAAAAGTATATCTAATATTTGTTACATAAGTTATACTATAATAAATGTGTAACCATTCAAACTAATTTTGATAATAAAAATAAAACATGCTAACACTGATACGAAAACATATTGGGACCCTCCAAAGTTATGAGTATACAATTTGTAAACTGCATACATCATATGAAATTAGATAGTTTTCAATATTGTTACCAAGAATTTTCAACATATGGATGTCATCAAAGAACCCCAAGCCTCCATTTTTGAGAACAAGATGAAACGTTTGCACTCCTACAAGAACTACCATATTAGTGATATAGAATTTCATGTGCATTAAGTCAAATTCATTTTGGAAATAAAACAAGTTGACACAATTTTGCCTTTTTTATTTCTTAACCTATATTTGAAGTTTCATGGTTTCATTTTTATACTTTTATTTCTATATCATGTTGGATATATGGAAGTACTATTTGTGTATATAAATATGTGTTCAATAAAAATATTTTTGACAAAAATACAAAGGACTGGATTCAGAAAGAATGAACATTAAGTACAGTGGCAAAAGGGTCATATAACGCTATCATAAAAATAGTGATTCAGAGACATATTAGACGCAATGACAAAATAAATCATTATCAGCTAATTTTTATGTCTCTGAATCACTCGATAGTTACCACAAGAGCTAATAAGCACTCTGCTTCAGTAATGATTACTGGTGGCACATGCATTGCACTGGCACAAGCACCTCCCACATTCTCTAAGCCACACACATGCACACATTCAAATACACACACATGTGCATGAACACACACACACACACACACACACACACACACACACACACACACACACACACACACACTCATATAAGAGCATATCCCAGTACCTGTCAACTGCCCCTGAAGTTGCAAAATGCCCATGATTTTGTCTCTTATAACTGCCCTGTCCCTCCTCAAAGACCATTACAGTCAGCCAGTAATTCCAAACATGAGTTTCATACTTCTTATAGCTAGAATAAGCTTTGTGCCGCACAACCTGTAATTCTATTAATTTCCTACATGTCTTAGAGTAATACTTAAAAATCCTTGGTGTCTATACTATAAAATGGAAATCAAAGCCAAACCAGTTGTACTTGAATTAATGAGTATTGTAACAGAGATAAAAGAACTAGAAGTGGGATCTTTAGAAAAGCGTAGGCGCAAATTACATAGAAATGAAATGGAAATTGTGGGAACAATACATACAGAATAATGTTTTGGAGGAGGAGTAAGGTTTAAGGGAAAGTAGGGATTGATCAGTTTATGTAATGTTCAATTGATGATAACTGTATAAATGTGAACATGTTAACATGGTTTGCTTTCTTTAATATATGTCTTAAGTGATAATTTGATAAAGGTGTTAAAAAAGTCCTTGGTATCTACTGTACCCCCTCCACCCATGTCACAGGCTTTACTCATTAGTCTAGTAGAGTTCAGATGTATAGCAACCCCCCCCCTCACACACACACACACACACACACACACACACACACACACACACACACACACACACACACACACACTTTTAGATATCTATGCACATACGCAGACACACACACACACTTACTCTACCTATGACCTAACTAACCCCTCTATTGTAACAATCCAGGCAGGCACACACACACTCACAAATGAGATTACTCATAACTCTGCATACACACACACTCACACCTGAGACCATTGTTTTTATTTTATTTATTTATTTATCCTTTGTCAACTGGGTTAGTCTCAGTAGGCTAGTAGTTTCTTTTGGGAGACCTGAGGTGGTATTTACACTATTAGGAAAAATTTAGCCAGAGCATTGGGGAACGTACCCTACTCTTTTCAATAGGTGCCATGGGATGTTTTACGTCCACCTATGCTTCCACCAACAAAAGCAGATGGGGCCTCTGTTTAATGTCTCATCCAAAGGATGAAACACTCAGGAGTCAACACTCCCTAATGCTGCACTACATTGTCAGCAATCGATCTACCTGGTGTGGGAATAAAACACACAGCCTTCTGCACCAAATGCAAGTGTGCTTCCTGTTGTGCCACTGAGAGTGCTATAACTCTGGTCTGCATATACACACACACACACACACACACACACACACACACACACACGCACGCACGCACGCACGCACGCACACACACACACACACACACACACACACACACACACACACTACTTAACCTGTAACTCAGTTTCTACCATTTCAAAGTTATGAGTGAATGCAAGCTTTTGATTAAAAGTTGATTTACTCAACCAGGTGGTTCTATGAATTCCTTGGTTACATAAATCACTTACCATAGGCATTTCCGGGAAAGAGCACATGACTCATTAGAATGTATCATTAGTATTGCAGTATGCTGTGCGGACAACCTACCATGAAGATTCTGTAGACTGCGTAGAACTACTGCTGTAGGGCTGTCTATGATTTTGAAACAACTACCAGCAGTGGAACATGGCTATGTCAAGGATTATGCTGGTGGTAGTCTTTCTGAATCTCAGGGATACATTTTTGCTTTCATTCATATTAAATCATTTACTTCAATGTTCCACTCACTCACTCACTCTTTTGTTTTTCTTTCCTGTCACTTGCCCTGCCAAACTTGAACCCCTACTACCCTTCCTCTTACACTAAGCTATAATTATTGCACATAATGTTGTGTATTAACCAATAACTTAATAGCCAACTGTGTACTATGTTCCATTGCAAACATCCATCACATATTTAACTTTGTTGCTTAATTCCGACACTTCTTGTTACATTTCTGTTTGCATATGACTTGTTACTATTTACCTGAAATGGTCCAGTGGATCACTATTCTTCCCAGTTTACAATTTAAATAAGTAGGTCAATAAGTACATACAATACATGTATTAATTAATTTATAAAAACAATCAACATGTTTTGTGCTTTTTGTCCAGGATTTGTTTTTGCAATAGAACTTGCAGTCTCTGCTAATAATCAATACGGGTTACAAATGCTGCAGCAAAACCTGCAGTATGCATAACAGATCAAACATGCATAACAGATCAAGTATGCATACCAGATTAAGGCAGGTTACTGTTAGGGTACTGCAGTCTATAACATCTGATACATACAGTGGATATAAAAAGTGTGCACACACCTGTTAAAATGCCAGGTTTTTGTGATATAAAAAATGAGACCACAATAAATCATTTCAAAACTTTTCCCACATTTAATGTGGCCTATAATCTGTACAATTCAATTGAAAAACAAACAAATCTGTTAGGGGAAAAATATAAAATATACAATACACTGGTTGCATAAGTGTGCGCACCCTTAAACTAATACTTTGTTGTGTGTGCACACCCTTAAACTATTACTTTGTTGAAGCACCTTTTAATTTAATTATCTAAGTACACACCCATGTCGAGAAGACTGAGGATATTCACTTGGAAGTACTAATATACGTATTTTTACAAGCCACACGGAGGCTATCTGGGATGTATGTGGGAGTGAACTTTGATTGTTGGAGATGGGGTGATGAAATACAGGGAAACCTGTCAGCACATCTTTTGGGAATGCAAAACGTTAGAGGAACCTGGTGGCATATATTGTGGGAATGTAGAAGGTTAGAGGAACCTGGTGGCATATCTTGTGGGAATGTAGAAGGTCAGATGATTTTCAAAAAGGCATGCAGAACCTTCTAAACAGGTTGACAGCAAGTCAAATAGTGATAACAAAAGAAATTTTTATATTGGGTTGGACAAGAAATTTACCTAGAGAAGATAGTATAATGCTATGGATATTAACAACACTAGCCAAAAAGCCATAACTAGAATTCAAAAACAGTGCCAAAGCTGGGAATAAAGGAACTAGAGCTGTTAATAAAGGGTTACTAGATATGGAGGGAAAGACAAGGAAGAGGGAGAAGAAAGACGGATTTACAGGTAAATAGGAAGGATAGCTTAAGCTACAAATAAAAAGGATTTTTAAGAGAGACACAGGCAAGTGAATACAAAAAAAAGTAATAATAATAATAATAATAATAAAATCTGCACATATTATATGACTGTATGATATGAAACTATCAGGCACTAACACCCCTACGTGTTAATGATGTGCTTGTCTACTTGTATAAGGATTAGGATCTGTTTGAACTATAACTTCCCAGGTGATGGTGCAAAGCTAATTAAACAAAATGATAAAGAGTTTTCTTTTTTGTAAAAAAAGAAAAATAGGACAAAAAAGGAAAAAAAATACTCTAGGGATCAAACGTATAGGGTGTTCTGTGATTTCCATGTCTCAGAAGAATGTTCTTAAAAAACAAGGATTTTTCAGAGATCTGTCTGAGGGCCTATGCTGGTTGCTCAGGTTATTAATGCTCTCATGTTAATGCTTCATGAATTGAGGAGAATACTTTATACAAATGACATTTATTATATATATTCATTTTATATAATAAAGGTACAATAATCAGCAAATGTACAAGAAATTCTGCAGAACAATATGTTAAACACTAAAACACCTGTTCCTTTTTTAAAGATGGCTGCACCTTATTTAAACACTTTTTAAACATGTCAACATTTTAAGAAAAATGTTTTTATGTACACTCATATATTATATAACATATTTTACATATTAATTTAAATATTTGTAATGTATATATGTCTAATTACTTGATTTATGAAAATTGTTAAATGTTTTTTATAGTTATTTTCTACAAATGTGGTTATATTTCATATTTATGTTTATTAAAGACTATTTTAAGTATTTTTAATCTATGGATTTAAAACATTTCTTTGATTCAAGGGTTTTGTTGAATTGATTGTTTAATTCTGAATGCATATTGATATAATCTGTCATGTTTTGGGAAATGTTTTTAAAGCACAGGAGATAATTTAACTTTCAGTTCTGAAGAAGTTCCTTATATTGATGGAACAAAAATATTTATCTTGTTGATTAAGTTCTGTGATACCAGCCTGGACCTGCATTTTTTTTGTTCCAATGAACATGAAATATCAAACAGCTCAAAATCTGTAATATTTGTAGCCTGCTTAAATATAAGAACATAGGAACATTGAAAATACGAGACAAGTAATCATAGAAACTTTGAGGCGCCTAGCCGTATACACATTTCAGTTGACACACTTAAAGGTTCTTGCTATCCTTCATAAGCCTATAATAATGTTAACTTCCAAAATTGAGCGTGGACATAACATGATACCTTGTTGTAAATTTTATTTACCTGTCCAATCAACGAGACTAAACTTAAAGGTAGACAAAGCAGTACTTTGCCTGACCTGTAGTGGTAATTTATTTGTAGGCAGGGAATACTGTGAGTTAGCAATCTATCCCTCCCGTGAGTCTTCTTTATATAGCATTCTGAGTTTTCAGTCAAACTTGATTCATATCACATTCTGAGTTTTTAGTAAACTTGATCTATATGACGTTCTGAGTTTTTAGTCTAACTTGATTTATATCATGTTCTGAGTTTTTAGTAAACTTGATTTATGTTGCGTTCTGAGTTTTTGTCTAAGTTGATTCATATCACATTCTAAGCTTTTAGTCAAACTTGACATATCACGTTCTGAGTTTTTAGTCAAACTTGATTTATATCTCATTCTGAGTTGTGAATCAGCGAGTGTTTTTCTTGCGTTTAGTTTTCTGGTCCCCTCGATTACTTACCATTTTCATTTGTTTTATTTATTTGTTTAGTACTAGTATTTGTAGCATCAATGATTTTGTGAGGAAAAATGGCTTAAAAAGCAAGACACGGGTCACCTCAGAGCAGCCAATAGAGTACTGAGTATAGGGAGAGCTGTGCTAATCTACTGGGATAGTTAAAACATTTAAGGCCTTTGATTTTCTTTGTTAGGAATAGTTTAGGCCGTTCCAGCTGAGCAATATGCTTAGATTTGTACATACCAGAGGGAACACTGTTTAAAGTGATGGGTTTGAAAAGGGCAAAGTGCAGTGGCAAGATGACTTCTTTGGACGTTGAAGATATTCCCTTTCAAATTAACTTGGCTACATAGAAATATTCCAGACTGTGGTGGAAAAAATGATGATCAGATGAGAAGACGTTGCCCATGTGTAAGTGCCCAGGTCTCTTATGACCATATCTATCTGAAGAGGTACAATTTATGAAATATGAGGTGGGTATTCTTTTTTGCATTTAGCTTGAGACCATTTTCATTACACCAGGTATATGCATATTCCAGCCATTGTTGGAGTAATTTAGTATCAGTGGGTGTGTAGTTAATGATGCCTACCTTGCACGCATCAGCAAACCTGGTCAACCATACTTATGGGACATTAGCTTGGATTTCTGCAAAATTAATGCCAAAGAGGAGAGTGGCCAGCACAAATTCATGTGGTACGTCTCTATCTACAATTTTATGTTCAGAGAGGGTAACACAACTTTCATAACTAGGGATCTCTTGGTTAGCCAGGTTGCAATCCAGCCGACAACATAAAGGTTTACATTAAGCTTGTCTAATTTTACAACAGTACCAGTATGAGGGATATTGTCAAAACCCTTGGTCAGATCAAGATAATCAGCTTACCCAGAGTAACCATTGCCCACACCTTCTGTAACCATTTCAGACACATTTACTAAGTTCAGGAGATAGGACCTGCCCTTCCCAAAACAAGAATGAGTAAGATCTATATCAGTTTCATTGTTTGTGTCTGCACAGATGGGTTTTGTTGCGATGCGTTGCTAGCAAGGACAATAGGCCTCTAATCACCTGAGCTGTAGAAAGGGTATGCTTTTGAAAGGGAGTCACATAGACTTTCTCCAGTCATCAGGCACAAATCTTGTTGATAGACATGTTGAATAATTTAAGTAGAGGCTCAAATAGTGCATACTTGCTGCTAACAGGGATGCAGCCTGATATGTTAGGGATTCTAAGACTTATTCCAAGTGATTTCAAGGAAAATTAAATGTTCAGGGGTGTGGAGACAACAATGTCTGTACACGGGGTAAAATGTATCTGCTAATATATTTACTACATCCTTATTATAATGGATGAGTTCTTTGCGTTGGTAGACATTATTCCTTAATTTCCTGATACAACAGAAGACAGATTTGTAGTTTCCTTTTGTATCTATAGCAACATAAATGCATATTCTGTTTCACATTTTCTGCTAATGCTCTTAAGTTCCTTGCTAGCATATTTCATTGTAGTCTTGCGGTAAAGTGATGGGGATTTCTTGCAATTGCTCATTACTTTTTTCTTTATTTTGTTATACAGTTTGTTAATAATAAAATTCCACCATAGAGGTTTATTCCTGAATTTACCAGTGTATTTAGGATGGAGAGGTACAGACATTTCTATGCAGCTGTTTACAGTGGCACAATAGTGCAGCAAGTAGTGTTGTCACCTCACAGCAAGAGGCTCTTCTGTTGAAATCTTTGCTGGGATGCCTTCTGTGCAGTCTGCATGCTGTGGATGTGTGGGGTTTTTTCTCCAGGTCTTCCAGTTTCTCCCTATATGCAGTAGATGGTTTGGATACTCTAAATTGGCCATAGATATGAGTGCATGTGCGTGTGCATGTGTGTGGTATGGAAGAACAATCATAGCAGGGATAGGCATCTGGCAGTGTGAACATTAGCCCTAGGTGATGGTCACTGTTGATGTGACACTCTGACCCCATGTACAAAAATGTGAAAAAGGTGGATATGAATGGTTTCGGTCCTAGTAAAACATTGAAAGGAAATGCATTAGCCCATTCATTTGGGTCTATTTGTGGGAGATTTGGGGAATTTTGTGTAGGCCATCTACAAGATGAAGTAGATTTACTCTAGAAAGTCCATCAATATGGTCTCATTTCCTAGTGGGGTGGTACCTTTAGGCCTGAAAGAGAAAATGACTAATTTATGGTCAGATTTAATCAGAGCTGAGGAGATGTTGGCTGAAGAACTGGCTGGAGCTAGGGTGATAACAGCCAGGTCAAGGATATTAAACCCTTAACTGAATTGTTGTACAATTTATTTTTCACTACATTGATATTAAGAATGTCTAAGAATTGTTGAGCACATCCATTTTTGAGATGTAAATGTGTCACACAATGCTTGGGTAATTGAAGTCCCCTTACAAGAAGGTATTTGGATTAATATTTAACTCCTCAATGGTATCAAAATAATTTCCATAGTCTTTGAGGGATATTAATGGGGATCTGCTGCTAGCAGCTCCAAGTTAGGGTCTTGGGTAATTTGACATGAGGTGATGATGTTTCTGACAAATACAGATAATTCCCCTCAGATACTCAAGGGCCTGAAGCAGAGGCATAGCTGGCTCAACCACTGCCCTGTGCCTGTCTACAAATTAGCACTCCACCCCCTCAGCTCTTCAACTGAAGACCAAAAAAAAAAACTAAAAGGTCTGCTCTTTGTACTGGCAGGATAACCAGGTACACACCCTTTCCTTTCTGTGCTCCAGCTCTTCGATGAAAGAGAATAAAAAAACATAAAGGTCCACTCCTTGCACTGGGACGCCAACCAGGAGGTCAGATAAATACCCTTTCCCACCTGACCTAGCTCTTCGATGGAAGAGCAAAAAAAATAAAAAATCCACAATAAGGTATCTGGGACTTTGGAAATGCAGGAGCCAATCAGCATCCATCTCTTTGCATTGCCCCTGACCCCCCTAAACCACATTTAGTTAGAAAAAAATAATGTTTTTTTTCTTATAAGCTTTAGCAAACTGCTTGCTACAAATGTATCAAGCAGGTGCTATAATTTATACCCTGCATGGAGCACTATAATGCTCAGGTTTTACTTTTAAAAAACATTTTTTTCTACTTGTAGCAAACTGCTTACTACAATGCAGCAAGCAGTTGCTATAGACCATCTAGACCACAGAAGAAGCACTAAGAAAGAAAGGGAAAAAGTATTTTTGTTTTACTTTTAAACTGTAGCAACTGCTTGCTACAATGTAGCAAACAATTGATATAGCTTATACCATACACAGATCGCTACAGCACTCAGGTTTGACAACAAATGCAAAAAGCTGGTATTGCACTAAAGAGCAATTGGAATTTAAAAATAGTTTCTGTTTGTAAATTCTTGCATATTGTTTGTAAATTCTTGCATACACTGTTGGAAACTCTTGGTGTTCTAGCTGGTGTGATTCTCAAACAATCTGGAGATATATCGCTGATTGATAAGTATATTGGCATTTTAACCTTTCAGAGTTCTACATTGTTTTAATTTTGCCTGACTGAATTGTTTTATATATTTTCTGGCATTGTTTTCTGTTTCTCATCTGTCCTGAAACTGCTTATCCCCTATTTCTGAGGTGGAGTTTACAAAACTGGTCTAACAGCTTTTGTGTTATCTGATTGCTTCAAGGCTTGCTGATTTAAACATAGTTTCTGTTTATAAATTCTTACATACACTGTTGGAAACTCCTGGTGTTCTAGCTGGTGTGATTCTCCAACAATCTGAAAATATATTGCTGATTGATAAGTATATTTCGTGGCATTTTAACCTTTCAGAGTTCTGCATTGTCTTAATGACTGAATTGTTTTATATGTTTTCTGGCATTGTTTTCTGTTTCTCACCTGTCCTGAAACTGTTCCCCCCCCACCCTATTCTTGTGGTCTTGTTATAGTTGGTGGTTTGCAGTTGCCCACCCCTACTGTAAATTTGATCTGGGACACCCCTCCCAGTCTGGTGTTCACTCTACTTAATACAGAGAGAACATTTGAGAAGGCCAACCCACTTAGGTTCTTAACCTCTGCTCCTCCTTCCTTTCTCCTTGCACTTTACTAAAAAAAATGCACTTTATTTTGCTTTTGCCTCTTCTTAAAAGTACTCAATTGTATTTATTCTGCTGCATTTATTACTGCTTGGTAGTAGCCTGATTAAATTGTAACTGTTATTCTAAGCCTTTCAGTTTAAGCACTTGGGCTTCTGACCAGTTGTTTTGCATTAAGAAGGTTTGTCGTCTGCACTGTTGTGGCAGGACAGGTAGCTTGCATCCTTCTAAATTGGGAATTGCTGATTGAAGGCTCAGTGTCTGTTATTCTAAAAGTGTATTAGTTCTGGTTTAAGCACTTGGGCTTCAGGCCAGTTATTTTACATTAAGAAGGTTTGTGGTCTGCACTCTTGTGGGAGGAGAGGTTAGATTCTGCCCTTCTGAGCTGGGAATTTCTGGTTAAAGGATTATTGTGCCTGCTTATTTGAACTGTTTCTTTCAGAACTTGGTGTGCCTTGTTTGCTACAGCATAGACTAGATTCAGGCATGCTGAATCTAGCTTTGTTTGTATACATTGAGCACTAATCCAGGGCATCTTTTTTGGAGAAGGTTCCCCTGCACCCTAGTGGCAGCAGTGTGCAGTTAGAATTTGTCTGATTGAAGACTGCTGGATCAGGGTTCAGTTTTGAGCTTTTTTACCAGTTAATTGGGTAATTTGTTTAAATCAGTTTGCTTGTTTTCTATTGTTATATAAAAAAATTGCACTTTATTCATCTGCTTTTACTGTATTTGTGTTTCTTCCTACTTATTGAATTTATTCTGCTGTATTTATTACTGCTTGTTAGTAGCCTGATTAAATTGTAACTGTTATTCTAAGCCTTTGCTTGAAGCACTTGAACTTCAGACCAGTTGTTTTACATTAAGAAGGTTTGTGGTCTGCACTGTTGTGGCAGGACAGGTAACTTACATCCTTCTAAGTTGGGAGTTGCTGACTGAAGGCCTATTGTCTGTTATTCTAAGAGTGTATTAGTTCTGGTATAAGAACTTGGGCTTTGGGCCAGTTATTTTACATTAAGAAGGTGTGGTCTGCATTCTTGTGGAAGGAGAGAGTAGATTATGCCCTTCTGAGCTGGGAATTTCTGGTTAAAGGCTTATTGTGCCTACTTATTTGAACTGTTTCTTTCAGAAATTGGTACACCTTGTTTGCTGTAGCATAGACTAAATTCAGACCTGCTGAATCTAGCTTTGTTTATATAACTTGAGCACTAATCCAGACCATCTTTTTTTGGAGAAGGTTCCCCTGCACCCTAGTGGCAGGAGTGTGCAATTAGAACTTGTCTGATGGAAGACTGCTGGAATGGGGCTCAGTTTTTAGCTTTTTATTGGTTAATTTGTTAAAATCAGTTTGCTCATTTGCTACTGTTATATAAAAAAATAAAAAATAAAAAAAATACACTTTATGCATCACCGCTTAGCTAGGGTTAAACTATTTCTGGTGCCATAAAGTCTGCTCTTCAAATTTTCCCTTAGAACTAGCCAGTTTTTTAGTTTTAGCACTCAAATCTGTTTCTTTGAGCTCAGCACTTGTTTAGAACTCATTGTGAGCACTAAATAAGCTACAAATTACTACAGCACTCAACTTTCCTCACTTGTCTAGAGGAAAACAGTTTTTAGTACTTAACAAATAAGCACCTATCCAGGCATGTCTAAGGGTCAGCTCCTGGTGTTTTCTCCTGTCTACCTGATGAATCTGGGCATCTTGGAGCAATACAGCAAATGCCTCATGTACACAGACAACCCTCTCCTACTACCACACAACACTACAACCTGTGAGAGATGCACTTATATAGCCAAACTGGAAGCAAAGCTCTCTTCACCCAATACTGGACTAGACTAGTCAAGAGGAGAAGGTAAACACTTGCACCACATCACACTCATCACATAGCCCCTCAAAACCTACACCACCAAAACACACAAATAGCAACACAAAACACACACCTACATTCGTGGAGGCTCTCAATAAAAATCTGCTCAAGCAACAGAGACCTCCAAAGCAAAAACGCATGCAAACTCTACCCCCCAACCCAACCCAAATGACACATAGCCCACAAACTCAGTGTGCCACTCAACTACAGCCCATAAGGCATAACAACATACCCAACACTCTAGTCATAGGTGACTCTATAGTCAGGCACGCTGATGTTCCACTCACTAGGCTAAATAAGAAAAAAGTTACTGTCAGCTGCATGTTGTGTGCCAGGATCTGCCACATAACACACGCACTCAGGTCACTGCACAACAAGTACAAATATGACTCTGTCATTGTCCATGGTGTGAATGACCTGAGATGTACCTCCCTGGACTACATGAAAAGAGACATGGAGGAGCTCTCCGACCTTGTAGCCCAGGCAGGTATGACCCTAGCCCTGAGTAGCATCCTACTATCACTCAGAATGATACCACAGTACAAGGGCAAAATGATTGACTTCAACAATTGGCTAAGCTTCTGGTATCATTCTAAGGGGATCTAGTATCTGTGTGCCTGGGATGAAATGATCGACAGACCACAATGCTTTACCAGAGATAGCCTGCACTTGGGATTCCAGATACTGGTTAAGGCTCTTGCCACCCCTATAGTGCCTTTTTTAGGCAAGGTTCAAATGACAAATTCACCACCATAACAGGTACAAGCAAGCAGAATCTGAGGGTAATGCTACTCAATGCTAAAAGTCTAAACCTCAAAAATCCATTCACTCGAGGCACTCCTTAAAATAGAGAACATCAACATCTGTGCTGTGACAGAGACCTGGTTCAAGGCTCCAGAGAGCACCCCTGCATTACCAGGCTATAATTCATACCACACCTTTCGGCCACCTAACCTTGTCCAAAACACTAAAGGTGGAGGCAACTCCATATTCATCATGGATATCCACATCTTCAGGCTAGTTGCACAGCATAATGCATCTGAGATTATCCAAGTGCAACTAACTCTGGGCAAGACCACAATCCAAATTGTAACTTGCTACAGATTCCCCACCGTGGCCCAGGATTCCCACTCCTCATTTCTTGATACACTGCAAAATATTAGGATACAACCCAACACCCTAATAATGGGCGACTTCAACTACCCCACCATTATAGAGTACAATGCTCCTTTTGGTATGTATCTCACAAGACATCTACAACAACTGGAAAGGCCACAGAAATACCTCACAAAGAGGATTACCAGCCTCAAACAGATGCTCTGCGCAGACCATCTCAAAAAACTCCAGCTTTACTCCGTTGCATATCGACTACTCAGAGGCGATCTCTGCCTAACATACAAAGCTATGTCAAACCCAGAGCTGTTGGACATGCTCCACTTAAAGAAATCCCAATCCCTCTAAGCTACATGCTCTAGGGACCTAAACCTTGTCACCACAATGAACAGAACATGCTGGAGGGATAGATTCCTGTCCCAGAGGCTTCCCAAACTCTGGAACAAGCTAACTATCTATATCAAACAAAGCTCCTCATTAGCACCCTTCAAGAAAAATCTTGATGATTGGATGGGAAATAGGAAATTCACCCCGGGGATCACCTCTGTGGCTCTGCTTGACAGAGGCACAGGAAAATAATTTTCTTGGGTGGCAAAATCCAGGGTACCTTTTTGGTTAGGCTTATAGCCTAGTACCTACCTATGAACCTATGAACCTATGAATATATTTATTGGTTATAAGCTTGTATATAATGACTTGCAGTTTAAGTGTTTTATTATCTTTGATGAAATATTTGTTAAGGACAAAAGCACTTAGATTGCTTAAAGATTTTATATTAGTCGACCTGGTTCTGGTTCCTTTGTGTATTTTCACATTTAGCAAACAGATGCTTACTGTGAATGTTTTTTGGCTACCTTTTACCATCTTACAACTGTCTTGGTTTGCTGGAGGAGTTTGATGGTGGTTGTGTTACTGATATGAATCCATCATGCCAGCATGTCTTATTTATCTACTGATGAAGGTTTAGTTGTTTAGTTCCTTTAACCAAGTATCTGATGTACAATTAGTTTTGCAAAGGAATACATGTTCAAATAGGGTCAGATTTTTCATGGCACAAAAGGCTAGACATTGATCTTCATGATGAAGTCTGTAAGAGACTGAATACAGTCTCTTACAGACTTGTCTCTTTCATGGATACAGTTAACCAGGCCCAAGACACAGGAAAAATTGTTTCTTTACTCATTCTTGACCTTTTCTTGGCCTTTGATACAGTGTTCCATCCTCTTCTTCTCACTAAACTCTCTAACTTAGGCATCTCTCCTGCAGCCCTAAACTGGTTCTCAAACTACCTCACAAATAGGCAACAATCAACCAAGTGGCAACACTCTTTCTCACCATTTTTCAACACAAACCACAGGTGTTCTCCAAAGAGCCATACTTGGTGTCCTCTTGCTTAGCATTTTCATAAACGAATTTCATACCACTCTTATTCATGGTACTATCATCCAGTAAGCACATGACTCTACCATCACCTGTTCTGCTAGTTCCATAACAGAACTACAACAGCACACCCAATATGCCTTCATTTTAACCAAAATCTGTATGACCAATAATCATCTTGCCCTAAACCCCAACAAAACCAAACTCCTGATATTTACTCCCCAAAAAACTACCGCCTTAAACAAGAATGAATTTACTATTCGGTCTCACAATAACACTATTATTGTAGTTGTTCCAAATACAAAACTACTAGGTGTCATAATAGATGAAAACCTAACCTTTGACCTTCATATCGACAATAATATAAAAAAATCATCATAAACTGGGCATCCAGTGCTGTAATGACAACACTAACTGAAATGTGATGCTGTACAACAATATATGGCAGTAAGCCAATCACATGCTTCCAGTGCTGCAATGATAACACTAACTGAAATATGATGCTGTACAATGATATGACACAAATACCTCCTTAACCATTCCCCAATCTGTCCCTAGCCACCTCCATTCTGCTACCATCCCTACTATATGGTGCACCTCTTCTTACTAATATACAATCCTGTCTTAAATCCAAACTAGACGCTTGCTATAATATAATTGCTAAATTTGTAACTAATGCAAAGTTCTCACACCATTGTTCCTCTTTGCACCAACTTCACTGGCTAGAACTTCCACAATATCTCATATTTTTACAGTTAACCACTGTACCTAAATTTATATATAAACCATCAGACTGCCCTGCCCTTTCCTCTCTTCTTACTCTGTACTATCCCAATAGATCCCTCCGATCCAAAAATTAAATGCTTCTGAATGTCGAAAAACCAAACATTTCAGCTGGTCAGCTGCTCTACTCCTTCACTATTTCTAAGCTATGGAATACCCTCCCATCATCAATTTGAGCAACCAGAAATCCAGCTGTCTTTAAAAAGTCCCTGAAACAACACCTGTTCTCTCTTTGGCAGTGTACATGTGCCAAAACAACACTTCGTATAACCTGAATTCCTCCTTTACACTATCCCACCTTTATTCTAATACCTCTCCTACATAACTCTTTTCATTACTCAGTCCCTACTCAACTACACAACTCACACTGCCTGCTGTATTCATTGCATATCAGTACTTCCCAAATGTTAATCACTAACTAATAGTTAAGACGCTCTCATACTAATTGTGTAAACCACTATACCCTTAATGCTGAACTGTATTAATTCACCCTAACACTAATGATCAGTTACAAGCCACCTATAGTATTGATCTGGGAAGACAATGTACCTTATACTAATGAATGCTATACATCGTATATGTGAAGATTATCTATGGTGATATAGTGTGTAAAGTTCATTCTCAGCAGAGCTTTATAACAATCTACTTAACATTAGTGTATGTTATACTGCGTGTATTTTGCAGATTTTGTACTGTGTTATGCTAAGTTAGTTTATTGTGTAATGTTCATTTTACTATATACCCCATGTTTCTTGAAGATTACACACTGTGTTATGCTCATTTACTTTATTGTGTAATGTTCATTTTTCTGTGGAGCTTTTCTCCCTGGGTCTCCACTGAAAATGGGCTCATTATGGCCCAGTGGACCTTCCCGGTAAACAAATGCAAATAAATAAATAAATAAATACAGAGAAAGGGCAGCCAGTCTCTACTGATAACTAAGATTTTTTGAGGCCACTAATCTTTTTAGTTATGAATCTCTGAGGTCTCTCAAGTTGTGTAATGTGTTTCGACAAATACATGCCAAAATGTGCATTATATTCAATAATGGGTCTGATAAGATATAAATAAAGGGGAATTAAGACTTCTTTGGATCTAGTGGATATGCCTTTTGAAATTACAAGGGCCAGATAAACAGCTTGAAAACTGTTGTGGAGCCTACTGAATCCGGTGGACTTCTTTGAGAAGGTCACCAAATCAATGGATGAGGGCAAAACGGTTCACACTACCTTTCTTCAACTGGCCAAGGCATTTGACACAATACCCCACTCAGGCATTCTTGAAAACTCAAGGGGTTATGTACAAACCCGTATGTCACCCGGTGGATTGGCAAATGACTCATAGACAGGACCCAGAAAGTTAGAATTAGAGAGTCCACCTCTAGAAACAGGCCAGTCACAAGTGGAGTCTCTCAAGCATCTATCCTTGAACCACTCCTTTATGGCATTTACTTCTCTGAAGTCAAGGCTAATGTCTATGGTCTCTAGCTGACTAAATTTGCAGATGATTGCAAATTAGAAGCTGTCACTGAATCCCACACCAACACAAATGTTCTCCAGGAAGGGGTGACACTGACAAACAACTGGTGTCAGAGCCATGGACAAAAACTAAATACCAAGAAATGCATAATAGTATCCTTTGGGAAATCATCCACTCCTGGTAACTATCATATTGATAACATATCCCTTAGAGTTGACCCAGTAGTCAGGGACTTAGTGATACACATAGACAGTAATCTAGCCTTTGACCATCATGTGTCTACAGTAGTAAGGAAATCATTCTATGTTGTTCAACATATAAACAAAGGTATGGCATCTAGGTCCAAGGAAATCATTGTTCTACTGTATTCCGCATTCACCAGACCTATCATTGAGTACAATGCCCCTTTGGTATGTGCCTAACCAGGCATATCCAACAAATAGAACATCCACTGCGGTTCTTCACTAAAAGAATACAGGGCATAGGTAACACTTCCTGTGCAGACCACCTCAAGCCCTATCCCTGTATTGTGTCTCCAAGAGGTTGTTGAGGTAAGATCTATGCCTGGCATACAGGATATTGTCAGACCCCACGCTGATGGATCTCCTGTAATCAACAAAACAAACAGTCCAGAATTACCCTTTCTAAAGCCTTAAACCTTGCCTATGATGTAAATAGGACATGCTGGAGAGGCAGGTATGTATCACAGAGTATACACTGTTTCTGGAATAGGCTCCCCATCCATGGGAAGCAGAGTTGCTCCTTAACCCAATTCAAGTGTTGTTGTTGTGTCTTTCAGCTTATCCCAGTTAGGGGTCACCACAGCGGAACTCCGGTCCGCTAATGTTTGGTAGTGGATTTTTACGTGCCGAGTTACCAGCCCTGATGCACAACCTTCAATGAAGGCACGCCCATTCACGCATGCCTCCACACAGAAGACGCTCTAGCTAAGAATCGAACGTCTTGCTGTGAGGCGACAATGCTACCGCAGCACCACTACTGCTGGACTAACCCAGTTCAAGTGTAACTTGGACAATTGGTTGCAGAACAGGAAATTCATCCGTGGTTTGGCACCTATGTTTCCAATGGACATAGGCAACCTGTAAATGTTTCCTCTCCCAAGCCCCTGCTAACACTTACCAAGGATACCAGAAGTTGTCAGGCATTCGGGATGTATGGCTAGGCTTAAAAAGGCCCTTGCGGTCATTAGCCTAGTAAACACCTATGAACCTATGAACATGATGGTCAAATGAAAAGGAATTATCAGTAAGAGTACCCAGATCCCTTACAAAGAGTTTGATTCAATGGGTGCATCTCTCCTATAAGGTAAGTGGAAATTGTTTTATTTCCCAAAATGAACTATGCTGAATTTTTTTACATTGAATTTGAGACCATTGTCCTTGCACCACTTGTTAACATGGTCTAAACCGTGTTGGAGCAATTCTGAGTCAGTTGAAGGTTGAATAACAGCATCCAATTTACAGTCATTTGCAAACATATTCAACCATAGGCCATAAGTGCTGGGTTGAAGGTCTGAGAAATATATGCCAAAAAGGAGAAGGCCCACAACTGAGCCCCTGTGGTGCACCACTGGTAACTGTTTTGCTTTCAGAAGTGTCACCTGCTACTCTAACCACATGTTAAATGTACTGTTCTACTTGTGGGTTTCACAACCGTATGTTGCTTTACTTTTAGCAATTCCTGTTTTAAATATGAATGCATTTTGTACTGTGTGTAGCTTTTCTCCTCGAGCCTCTGAGGAAAGGGGATTGTTTTCATCTAGTCAGACTTTTCTGATAAACAAATGATAAATAAATAAAATAAAATTTCATTTAGGATGACAATTAATTTCCAGACTTTTCTGAATGGCTGATAATACAGCTAGTAAAAATCAGGCAACTCATTCCTCTTAAAAAAAAAAAACAGTTACTACATTTATTTTTTGCTGTATCTGGCACCTGAATACATTATTTCAGGCCTTGTTAAAAATGTCATCTACAATGTAGATTCTCAGTGAAGTGAATTCTACACTACCGTCTCCTGAACACATGCATTTATTTCTGACCAGCAAAATACATATCTTCTCGGCAAATGAGTGTGAAAGTTGATGCTTATCAGAACCATGTCAAAGTTCATTCTCACAATGTCCCACAAATGGAACATACTTGTTAATATAACATTCTAAGAGAATGTATATTCTCAAAAGTTGAGCAGTTTTCCTTTCAGCCTCCACGCAAGCATTTCTCCTGGTGTGATATACACACTCACCACTACTTGTCAAAATATATATTAGAATTATTCGAGTTACATGTCGACTAATTCCCAACATCAGTTTTTCTTTTCTGTATTTAGTGAGTCAATTAGAGTAAATGCAAGATGTTTCTCTCTCTTTCTCTCTCTCTTTTTTTTTTTTTTTTTTGCAGTAGAGATTAGAAAGTGAAATCGGGAATACAGAATCCTGTGATCAAATGAGGAGGGTTTAAAGCTGTTCTTTACAAATAAATAGAACTTATCCATGCTATTATAATGAACTTCCTCTGAATAATTACACTCAGAGGCTGCTCTCACAACAGGCAAATGTTACATGGAGCTTCTTTTTATCCCATAACATTACAACAAACAGGTCAAGTAAGGAAAATAAAATGCTGGCGGTTCCTTCGCTCTCAGCGCCAGATTTCCAAGCTGTAGCTTTCTTGCATCAGGTCTATTATATTTAAAGTTAGGAAGACTCACATGCAGCACTTCACAAGGGAATAAAGCCGATGCAAGTATTTAAGAAAGGTAAATAAAAAAGAAAGGCTAACGGGACAATGGAATAAGCTGGCTATAATAAGAATAAAGCAATACCCAAACTGGATTGATAATGAGCAAGATAGTTCTCTGGCTAGTGAAAAGTAATGCTGTATCCAAAGACTGCAGTTCATTATCTGTCTTATCCAAAAAAAAATGTATATTTCCAAAACAGATTTTAAGCAAAACTTATCTCCATGATGAAGATGCATCTCTGTCTCTGTGGTAGTCTGAGATGTATCTCTGACTACCACAGAGACACCCCCAGGACAGACTAGCAACCCAGACACCAGAGGAACCAACCAGAGAGGGTAAAAGTAAGCAGCCATTGTTAGCCTGCCTACCCTGGAGAGGGGAAAAAACTTGGTCTGCTACAATAGTGACATCCAGAAGAGGGTGGGTGTTGCACAGATGCAGAAAGAAGTACATTGCATGTGCACTTTCCAAGCAGTGTATGCTACAGCTGAGATTGAACGTGCAAGAGAGCAAGCATGTTTGCTGCCTTGCATTGTAATCATTTGCACTCTCAAAGCTGCCATGTGGAGAATGAGGGTTAGAGGTCAGCATATCCCTGATGGCTGCCTGGATAATGATCTCCTATGATTCACTCTTTCCACTGGGGATGAATAGGGCTCTCTGTCAACAGCAGTGCTGACAGTCTGCAGGCATGAGGAAGAAAAGACAGAGAAAAAAACTGCACTAAAAAACTTTCTCAGAACAATGTAACTGTCATAACATCTCCAGACATACCTACACTCATTCACGAATAATGACAGCATAATGTGGACTGATTAGCTGCAGTTTTTAAATCCTTAATTGCCTCAGTCTTCAAAGAGGGTTAACTGATGTTAGCTAATTCAGGTCAAAATAATAAGTTTCAGTCAGTAACAACTACCAGCGATAATCATTAAATGCTAACCTAATATTTATACCATCAGCTCCCAAAATGCATGTCATCACTTCTAATGTTTGAAATGTGAAATTATGATTTTCACTGCATTAATGTTCTGAGACACTGTTGAATGCATAAAAAGCTTAACATTACATCATCTCAGACTGTTGCTATTTGCTGTTTTCATGTATGACAACAGTTTTAATAAACCCTATTTTCGAAAGGCAATGCTGGTTTACATCTCACTGCTGGTCACAATCACTCATGAACAACCTAACATAGCTGCTTATCATATGACCAGTACAATTTCTGTAGTGACCAACTGTATTTAACTGCCTAAAGTTTGCAGCCAGAGACAGAACCAAGAAACTTGTTTAGCTCTTTAAAAAGATTAACACAGCTACATGAGTGGTGAGTGAAAAATACCTTATAAAATTTGTATAAAGCAAACGCTGGCTTTAAGTTATCATGACGTTGTACAACACTACCCCCTAGAGGCATTAAATGAAGACTGCATTTCTAAAACTCCAACTGTTGCAGACTAGGGACTTTTTTTTTACATAAACATAAGATTTTGCAGTACAATCCGTACCCACAACTAGAGCAAAGGATTGTACTTTACTTTTTGCCTCAATAAAAGCTCACCCTTGCAGAATCTGAGTTTTTTTTTCTGTTGCTTCCATCACAATTAAGATATTTCAAGCACAAAATAATTGCCTTACTCAACTATTAAAGTCAGGAAATATTTTTGTCCTAAAATCTGATGTCATTTACCACTTTTCAAGTTATTTCACAGGACATCTACCCCAAAAAGGGACTGTCCTTCTTAAAGAGAGAAATGTGAAATATTATCCAGTCGGTATTACCATGCCACTTTGAAAATGAATATCTTTTGACTGTGTTAAGAATAATGAAAAAAATCAACTTTTGCAGTAATTTTACTTCATGAATTAATGTTCAGTGTATATACATTGAAAAAAAATTATCAAGATTTATGCAAAATAATAGATTTCAAACTCATGTAACAATGTAAGTAATTGACACCACTATATATATCTAGGTTGCTGTTTCTAGAAGGCTTCATAATAAATTATGAAATAAATGTAAATATTCATATAAGAGAGCAGTTGCCATAATGGTTAAGGTCTTCCCCTCTCAAGCACAAGTTACAAGGTTCGAGCCTGACTTCTGGCCAGTGCCTGTTTGGAGTTTGCATGTTCTCTGTGAGGCTCCTTCCACCTATGAAGAACATGTTGAGTGTTTCCATCTCAAATTCACCAAAGAAAGTAGGCAGTGTGCAGCAGCGCAGACTTTACATGCTGCCTTACAGAAAGAAGAGCTGTATAAATCAATCACTTTGGGCATCTACTGTGGTGTGTGGTATCCTCTACAAAAGTACAGAAAGTCATAAGTCATTCAACCAAAAGAACCAGTTCTACTTTGTCCATATGGGAGCAAATGATTTGAGATATACCTCACTGGAATATGAAGAGAGACATGACTAAGCTCTCAGATTATGTGTTGCAGCTGGGTATAAGCCTAGCCTTAAGCAGCATTCTACTTTCTCTAAGAATGATGCCATAATACAAACCAAAGAAGGATTGACTTTAACAATTGGTGACAGTCCAAGGGAATTAAATATCTGTCAGCCTGTGAAGACATGGTCGACAGGCCAAACTGCTTTGCCAGAGATGGTCTGCACTTGTCTCCTCTAGGCTTTCAGATACTGGCAAAGGCATTGGACACTCCTATTGTGCCTTTTTAGGCAGTGTCAAAATAACCAACCTCCCAACATAATAAAATCCTCTCTAGATAAACTCAAGGTACTGCTGTTTAATGCTAGGAGTCTAAACAAGAAACTGCACTCCCTGGAAGCACTCCTCACTTTGGAAGATGCTGGCATCTGTACAGTCACTGAGACGTGGTTCAAAGGCGCGGAAAGCACCCTGGCCATACAGGGCTACAATGCTTTCCATACATTCAGACCACAAACTGAGCATGAAAGAACCAAAGGAGGAGGTGTAGTCATTGTCATTAAGGATAAGTATACCTTGAGACTGGTCAAACAGTATGACTCTCTTGAGCTACTCCATGTCCAATTAACTATAGGGAAAGTCCCCTACCACATCATAGCTAGCTATAGGTCCACCACCATGAAACAGGAAAAGCATATTGCATACCCGGACTTACTAGAGTCACTTGCCATACACCCTGACACCCTACTCATGTGATTTTAATATTCCTACCATCAACTGGAAAACATAAATGACTATAAATACACTGGCTGAAAGGTTCTTGGATTTTGTCAATGCAAATGCTCTGGAACAGCTAGTCAGCACACCCACAAGAGGCTCAAGTGTCCTAGACATAGTACTAACATGGGAGAGCATTGCACATGTAATCTGTAAACTCTGGACCCAAACCAGTTCGGATTCGTTAAAGATAGAACATGCCTGTTAAACATGGTTGACTTCCTCGAGAAAGTCATCAAGGCCCTAGATGAGGGAAAGACAGTGCATCCTGACTGTTTTGACCTAGCTAAGGCATTTAACACAATCCCCCATTCTGGTATTATATAGAAACTCTCCCAATTGGGAATTAACCCCTACCTTACCGGAGGGGTAGCCAACTGGCTCACCAACAGGGCACATACTGTCAAAGTTGGTGGCTTCACCTCTAGCAAAAGACCAGTCCACAGTGGCATACCACAGGGTTCTGTGCTGGGTCCCTTACTGTTTTGAATTTATTTCTCAGGAGTCCAGGCAAACTTGGACAGCCTGTGGCTGACCATGTTCTCTGACAATTGCAAATTGGGAGCAATCATTAAGACCCTAATGATGTTAATATACTGCAGACAGGGTTAACAAAGACAAATGACGGGTGCCAAAGCCATGGATTAAAGCTAAATGCAAAAAAATTGCATTATTATTCCCTTTGGAAAAGCTGACGTCCCTGCTAATTATATTATAGACAGCACCCCTCACCCAGTGGTACATGATCTGGGTACTCAGTTTGACAACAATCTGAACTTTGACCACCACATATCCACAGTAATAAAGAAATGGTTTTATATGGTAGATCTTATAATTAAAGGCATCGCATCTAGTTCTAAGGATATTATAATTCCATTATACTCAGCCCTCATCACACTAATAATTCAGTACAATGCTTCCTTTTGCATATACCTCACCAGACACCTGCAACAATTGGAGAGATCACAGAGGTTTCTCACCAAGAAATTACAAGGCACACAAAACAAGTCTTATGAGAAAGACTGAATGCCCTGGCACCATATTCTATCTCCTACAGGTTGCCAAGGGGTGACCTGTGCCTGGGTTACAGGGCAGTCTCTGACCCAAGCCTGATGGAAATGCTACACATTCATAAATCAAACTGCAGCAGGATCACTTTTTTCAGGGATCTTAACCTAGCCTCTGAGATGGTAGGTCATGCTGGAGAGATAGATGCATCTCCCAGAGACTGTCACTTGTATAGAACAAGCTTCCAATTCACTCAAAATAGAGCACCTCCATGACCCTCTTCAAACGCAACCTAGATTCACTTCTGGAGTAGTGCCCATGTCCTTCCTGGACAGAGAAAATCAGGATTAACTACCATAGACACTTACCTCTGCAAACTTCACTCACCTAACATTAGACAATTGGGGCAACTCAGGATAAATATGGCCAGGCTTGTAAGGGCTCTAGGGCTATTAGCCTTGTAACCTCCTATGAACCTATGAAAGAGTGGAAGATATAAAAGACAAACCAGGCTAGGAAGGAATATTGGTTCATTAACAAATAAGCTAAGAAAGGAGTTGCAATAGCAAAGAACAAGGCACTCTACCAACTTCTGGAAAGTAAGTCTGTAGATGGCACAAAGAAACTATATCAGATTGCAAGGCAAAGACAGAAAGATAAAGATAGTCAGACACCCTTCATAAGAGTTGCTGGCAACATCCTGATCACCAGTCCACAGGGCATCAAATGTAGATTGAAGAGTACTTCCAGCATCTTCTAAATGAAGAAAACCACACAGAAGCTGTAATGCCCCAGATACAGCCTATGATGAGAGAAGAGGAGGGGCCCATCACAGAATAAGTAAATCAGGGAAAGCAGCAGGCTCATATGAGGTCACAGCAAATATAATAAGGATGTTGGATGAGCTAGGGCCTCTTGAGAGTACTCATAGCAGTTTAGACAGAAAGACGTATCCCAGATGACTGGAAAATAAGCATTCTCATGCCAGTGTACAAGATCAAAGGGGACATCCACAACTGTGAGCAGTACAGAAGCATCAAACTCCTGCAAATTGCATGAAAGTTCTGGAGAGGGTAATTGCTAAATGGATACACAGAACAGTAGAAAGTAAGATGGGAGATGAGCAGTTCAGATTCAGATCAGGATGTAACACAACTAACCCAATGTTTGCAGTGATACAGATAGTGGAGAAGAAGCTAGAGATGAGGAAAGATCTCAAATGGACATTCCCAGACTTGGAGCAAGCATAAAGTCCCAAGAAAGCTCATGTGGGCACCCCTGTGGTGGTTTGAAGCCCCAGAAACATTGGTAGAATTAGTGCAAGCTATGTACAAGGATCCAATGACTCAAGTACAGTGTTCAGTCTCACGGAAGGGTTTTCAGTGAGAGTGGGAATGGGTGTGCACCAGAGTTCATCTCTGAGCCCACTGCTGTTCATTCTGCTGATGGACTACATTAGTAAACAGGTCAGAGGGGACATATCACCACAATTGCTGTATGCAGATGATGTGACATTGCAGGCAGACTCTGAGCAAGAACTTCAGCAAAGGATAGAGGAATGGAATGCAAAACTGAAGGCACATGGGATGAAGCTGAATACAGATAAAATGGTGGTAACGGCAGAAATGGAGAAAATCAGAAGAAGCTGAGAAATGAGACAGAAAGGAAAATAGTGTAACAAGTTAACAGCTTTGAGTATCTGGGAGGGGTGGTTAAGGAGAAGGAAGGTCTGAATGAGGAGGTCAAAGCTAGACTCAGAAGGGCTGCAGCCAACTGGCACAGAGTTTCGGGTGTAGTATATGACAAAAGAATTCCAAAGAAGCTGAGAAGTCAGGTGTATGAAACAGTGGTGTGACCAGGACTACTGTATGGTACAGAAACCTGAGCAGTAAAGGCAAACAAGTTGAGGAAGATAAAGGTGATGGATAGGAAGTGCCTGACATGGGCGACAGGGTACACATCATGAGACAGATGAAGAAATAAGGAGATCAGAGCAGAAGCCAAAGTTACAAAGAAGGCCAAAGGGAACAGATTATGGTGCTTTGCACACACGTGCAGAAGACAATCTGGTGAAGAAGACTTGGGACAGAGAGGAAGAAGGCAGGAGGAAGCAAGGATGTCCAGCAAGGAGGTGGATGGATTATGTGAGAGAAGACCTGTGGCAGTCAGGCAAGAGTGTCAAAGAAGGCAAGAGAATGACACTGAATAGAGAGAGAGATAGCGACACTTGACACGACACCCACGTAGAAAATGGGAAAAAAGGGGTTGACGATGATGATGACATACACTGGCTTAAACTTTGTTTCTCTTTACTAGGCTTTTAAAATGCTAACACACTCTCACTAACATATAAACACACAGACACACACATTGCTTATAAGGTGCAAATCATAAATAATTTTAAATCATACACAGACATGCACCGCAATATATATGGTCCAAAATGCTTGTAATTGTTTACATGGATTTTTTAAGAGTAAAAATAAATTACACACACACACACACACACACACACATATATATATATATATATATATATATATATATATATATATATATATATATATGTCCCCTTCAAAACATCTAAAATCCATAACATTTAATTTCATAACATTGTGACCAGAACATCTAAAACCCATAACATCGAATTTCATAATATCTAACACTACAAATCACAAGAAAATAACATCCCCTCCACATATAACAACGTATAATGACACCAAACTACCAAACACACGTTTTACTACGTTTCTGCTGGGGGGCTTGATACAGTGGGGTTAAGAAATTAACTTTTTCCCACTGTAGTGCAATCTTGGAGTAGGTATATTTAATATACGGGGGGGGGGGTAGATTCCCCCACATGAGGGGTGCAAGGGGGCTTACCCCCCTGAAGAAATGTAGTAAAAAGTGTGTTTGATAGTTTGGTGTCATTATATGTGTAGGGGATGTTATTTTCTTGTGATTTGTAGTGTTGGATGTTATGAAATTAGATGTTATAGGTTTTAGATGTTTTGAAGTAGACCCACATATATATATATATATATATATATATATATATATATATATATATATATATATATATACATACACACACACACACACACACACACACACACACACACACACACACACACACACACACACACACACACACACACACAGATAGATAGATAAAAAACATTAGCATTTCATAAAATATACAATGCTAGATTTTCCACTATTGTAAATCATGTAACACATGGCTGTACTTTCCTAGGAAAATAAAAAAATTAGGTTGGGTGTCCTAAAGCAACAGACTAAGCTACTTTCATCTTTGCTGTCCACTGGATAATTTTTGATAACAAATTCTCTCAGCTAAGGAATCTCTGCAGATTGTACTTTCCCTCAAGAGTATGTGAGTCATCAGACAGCATGTGATGGTGCTAGTGAAAGCAGTGGGTAAGGGGGCATTTATTCACACATATACCTATAGAATGGGATGTTTGAACCACTGGTCCAAGAACTGTGTACAACATAACCATTTAAAGAAAGGCACAGCTGCTTCACTTGTGACATAAATGCAGCCATTTATCTTAATGCCTTTAAAGGCTGACCCTAGACTGTTAAACAATGGCACACCAGTTGAATCTTGTGAAAGAACAACCAAAAGTGTTCCTGTTATGTTCTGCTACACTTTATATTTTTACCTGCCTGCCTGCCTGCTGTTTTTATTACAATTGTTCTATTGTGATGTTAAAACTAATATATGACTGTTGTTTGAATTTGCGGCTGGGTATCATAAAGCACAAAGCTACCATATCAGACTAATCATTCTAAATGTACATTTCAGATGTTCAACATCATTCTGCTCACATCTGTACATTAATTAATCCCTTTGCAAAACAATTCTGCTCAGAAGAGCCAACCCGGTCAATAAAATGTAAAATAAAACAGTTTCTTTTAAGTTTGGTTGAGAAAATTTGCTTAATGGTGTTTTGCCTGTCTTGACCACTTTCTGGGAGCTGTAGCTATTTATGAATGCTTTAGCTGAATGTACTCTGAGATTGCAGTGTCCTGGAGAAAGACCATAAGAATTTTTTTTTGTTTTGTCACACTAGATCTTTCTCCAAGAAACAGTGACTTTTAAGGGAGAATAAGGAAGTAAGGTTGATGTAAGAAGAGTTTTACACCACATGGGGGAATGTAGGTAGACTTTATCAACTAAAAAAAAAATTTCCTCAAGCATTTGTGTTTAAAGCTGTTGTGAACTAAAAAATTACATTCAAATTATTTCAAGTAGTAGGAGGTCAAAGAAGTATTAGGGTGGTGTGCTATATCTGGCATTGTCAGTTGTTCAAGAGGTAGCATACTTATCCTTAGTGCTGGGTGATCCATAGGCTAGGGGTTCTATTTTTAGCCCTGGTACTTGAACTGATTTAATATTATTGGCACTGCTGTGCATCATGGGGGTTCTGCATACCTGAGTGTGCTGTCCTTCAGACGAGATGTCAAACTGGGGTCTCATCTGCCCAAACTGGTGGCAAACCTAGTAGCTATAAAAAACCTGAATCACTTATTGAAACCAGAGGAGGGTAAACACCCTCTTCAACTTTCCTCTAATTAGCATGAATGCCACCTCAGGTCTCCCTTGAAAAGATGCCACTGGCCTAGTGGTACTAACCCAGTCAACAAAGTGTAAATAAATAACAAGAGTTTTATTGTGGAATCTGTCTTATGCACACACACACACACACGCACGCACACACATACATACAGAGACACATGCACACACACACACACACACACACACACACACACACACACACACACACACACACACACATATTGTTTATTTATTTATTGACTTATTTGCATTTAGTAACCGAGTTAGTCTGCATGGGGAAAATATGCCTTTTTCAGCAGAAGTACAGAACAGACAAGCTCCAGTATAAAATGCAAATATAAATATTCAATGATTTTAACAAAACTAAAATGCATAAAGATTATACATCAGATCCCATAAAATGTTTACGTTTACATTAGAATTAAAACTAGATTCTTAAGGGTATTTACACTGGAGGCAATCTTAGAATACATTTGGTAGCAAGATTCACATTAAAACAAGAAAGAAAATTAAATGAAGAAGGTGTAAGAAAGAGTGGGTAAAGAGAAATATCAAGATTTAAACTTAGAGATATTGGCATGGAAACGTATGATGTAGAACTTGGACAGGGAGAATGTAATAAACAATATGGTTAGAAATTCTGGGGTGAGTTATGGAGAAGAATGTGAGGCATTATTAATGCAGAACAAAGCAGTTGCAGGTCCAATTAGATGTTAGGTACTTTATAGCAGAATCTTGAAAGCACAGTTATGTAAGTAAACTTACCATAACAGTAGATGTTCAAACAGATTACTGTTTCCGTAGGCTAAACTATACAGTACATATCCTGTCAAGGATTAGACCAAATGGCCAGGTTCCAAAGTTTTAGGGTACCTTCTGCCCATCCTAGCCACCGTACAACTTGAAGAGTGCAGTATAAAGTCATTCGGTGCCATGTCAAAACTGCAGAACTTTCTTGCTATTGAAGTGTGCCCTTCCCTGTTGGCTTCTGGTGATTGACAGTCAACTAACACTTTACCGAGGCTGGGCAAATAAGTACCCTCCAGAGGAATACTGTCTACTTCATCATTTTTTGTGAAGAAAAGCTATTTTCTGTCAAATATATTGACTTGAGGCTAGAATTGGTGATTTTAGAGGCTGTCACTAAGAATTTTACTTCAGATCTTAGATTTTCTGGTCATGGCTCTCTGTGGAAAATGCCTTTCAAGTATTTCATTTTCGGAGAAAAAGTTACTTTTTTGTTAGAATTTATCGCTAGGGTCTGGGACTTGAAGTTTAGGGAGTTGTCATTAAATGGTTTTAACTCTAAACCTATTTTTCCAGTCGACTATCCTAAGCTCCACTACCCTCTTGTCTTGAATGTGAGTGTGTGTGTGTGTGTGTGTGTGTGTGTGTGTGTGTGTGTGTGTGTGTGTGTGTGTGTGTGTGTGTGTGTGTGTGTGTGTGTGTGTGTGTGTGTGTGTGTGTGTGTGTGTGTGTGTGTGTGTGTGTGTGTGTGTGTGTGTGTGTGTGTGTGTGTGTGTGTGTGTGTATATATATATATATATATATATATATATATATATATATATATAATATATATATATAGGTTTGCCGACATAATGTTGAATGTCATAATGTCTAATAGTCAATTGGTTGAAAAATAACATCTCAACCCAAAACATTGAATTATCAAAATGTCTACAATAATTTCATTGAAAAACTTAAATATATCAACTCCGAGATCGCAGTACAGTGCAGAAATGGGCAAATTCGATCATTTCAACATTGTGTGTTTAGACTAATTTTATTTCAACATTTTGATCATTTAATATAGTGTGTTCAACCAATTCAGTTTCAACCATTTAGCATTCAACATTATGTCGGTAAACCTATATATATATATATATATATATATATACACACACACACACACATAATAATTGGACTTGTATACTTGTGAGTTGCTGGGCATTAGTGTGAGTACATTAAAACAGTGGGTTAAGCAAGATTTTTTTTATTCCCTACTGTTGATAAGCCTGAGGTATGGGGGTTGCAGGGGGCTTACTCCCTGCAAAAGGACTGTTTTCATTTTTTTAGGCTGATTTTCATTGCATTGTAGTGTTCAATTAAGTGGGCCGATATATTGAAACATCAAGTTATTGAAATCTGGCATTTCAATATAGATCCCATGACTTTAAATGACATCTGTTAGGAGATATGCCAGTATGATGACAGCCACAGCCATGGGGATGCCCTCTCTTGGAAGTTCACACCACCACATTAGATGTTGCTTTAAAAGTGTTAGCACTGCATGGAGCAGGATCTCGCTTGTCCGTAGCCATTTTGGCTAGCATCTGTTAATGTAGCAGATGAACATCTATGATGACTCCTTTTATGCCTGCCAGATGAACTAGAGAAGACATTGCATGGTCCAGTGTGTGATTCAGTCTTTCCAAGGAATCCCACGTATGGCGCATGCACTCCCATAAATCAGCATGCACATCCTGGATCTTGATCACTGGCTCTGCCATGGCTGCGGTGGTGCTAGCCTGTGCCTCCATGATAGTCCTGCACCTATGTTGGTTTGCAGTCCCTGACACACCAACCTCATGGGAAGGGCAGTAGCCATACTGCCAGTGAGCATCATTAACAACCTCCCTCCTATCTGTATTGACCTCCCTGCCACCAAGTGCTAGGGGCAGATTCAGACATCTGTCTACTGGGGCCTGTGCAGTTCTAGAGTGTCCCCATCAACCTGTCCTCTCTCAAATATCTGTGTATTATGGGCATCTACAAGCATAGAATCTGTGTCGATGGTCTGTGTCTGTGATGCACTGGTCACACTCCCTGTGTCCAACAAACACTCTGCACCCCCTGACTATGTCAGATCATCCCTGACATCACTATCAGAGTCTCAAGATCCTCCAACATCAGAGAAGAGGAAGTGCCATGTTGCTGGTGCTAGCTAAAGAATCACCTGTGATGACACTAAAGTACAAATTATACAGTGTAAGTAGGACCCAGCACCACAGCTACACATGCAACTTATATCTTTACATCTGTAAGCATGATACAAACTAACACTTCTGGCCATACCTCATGCAGATGGTTGTTCCAATTGGATCCACAGTATATTTGTATACCATAAGTCAGACAGAGTTAATAAAGTTTATAATGGCTAAAAAGTAAGGAGGAGTTGTAGCTATTGATACTATCACATACATACCTGGCCATGCATAGCTGGAAATCCCTAGGGCCTGTCCACCTCTACCCCAACATCCATATCCACTCTGTAGTGATGGTACTGCCTTGAAAAAAGGCTAGAAACTCCTCCATTTCCAAGAGGTGGTTCAGCCACTGGCCCACCACCTATTTTCCTATGTTCCCATGACACAGCTTCTTTTCTATGGATGGCAGAATAGATTATATCCATAGCCCTGTAGTATACCATTTGAAGCCATGGTCCTAACCACCCACTACATTGACATTATCAACAATTTCAACCCAGCCATGGTCACAGAAGGGCTAGTCAGTGGCTTGAACAGCAAAGAGATTATGGCTATGGAGATGAAGGGATGGTAGTGCCAACTCACTCTCAACATGTGTGAATTTTGGTTTGCAGTGGATGATGTGGACTGCTACCAGATGCAGCACTTGTTGTCTTTGTGCCTGTTTTAGGCATAGAACTGTTGGTATGGAAACAGTGGAATTAACAGCCTTCCTCCTGCATGACGCTTACAAATTATTACACTACTACTACTACTATCCTACCGTTTTTGCTGTATTCATGCTTGACAGTTATTTATCTGTATACACAATTTTTAAGTAAAGTTCATGAATGTATGTACACTGAACACAAATTCCCCACAAAACAATCACATGAGTGCAACTGAACAAGTATATATGACCATTACTGTAGTAGTTCTACAAAGGTTGTGGCTAATGACACATGTGCAAGGCACACAATACTAAAGTACCATTGAATGGTACTCTAAATATGAGCTCAGGGGTGTCTTCATCATCTACCTTAACAGCCCTGGAGGCTACTACATTTGCCACACTTGCAATGTACCAATTAATACAGTTTTTGCCAACACATTTAGAAGCACTGATAACCTGACATCCCTTATAGGCATCAGGGTAAAGGGACTAAAGGTGGAGCTGTCTCTATTTACATCACAAATAAATATACCTCAAGGCTGGTCAAACAGGACAATGCACTTGAGCTGCTCCATGTTCAAATCACCATTGGAAAAATCCAATATCACTTCCTCGCCAGCTATGGGTCCCCCTCTATGACCCAGGAAACCCATACCATGTATTTAAACTTTTTAGAAACACTAATCATCCAACCAAATACCATATTCATGGGCGACTTTAATTACCCCACTATTAACTGGGAATCCTTTATGACATCAAATGTACAGGCACAGGGATTCCTGGATTTTGTAAACACAAACTCCCTGAACCAGATAGTCAATACCCCAACCAGGGGAGCAGCCATACTGGATTTGTTCCTCACTAATATGGGAGAGTGCTGCACACCTAGTACTGTAATGTCTTCCCTGGTAAGGTCGGACCACAAAATGGTCTCCTTTGAAGTAAAAATAAAACATGGACCCCAGCTTAACCTGGACTATTCAGAACCTACACTAAGGCTAAAATCCTGCAATTAAGTGATAACCTGGCAAAATTTCAAGCTTCCGTAATCCCTGAGAAGACTGTTACCTATGCAGAACTTTTCACAGAAACCCTGTACAAGCATGTTAATAGCTGCATAGAAGCAGCTGTACCCACCAGGAAGAAGTACAGAACCAACCTAAAAAACCCTGGTGGAATCACAAAATCCATCGGCTGTATAACACAAGGAAGGAAATCATGGCAAAAAGTAGGAAGCGCAGCACTAAGCAAGGCAAACACACTCTCATCAAACTAAACAAACATCTCAGAGGAGAAATAAAGTCTACTAAAACCAAATTTGAGGTGAATCTGGCCTCCCAGGCTAAGGACAGCCACAAGGCATTCTTTAGCTATGACTGCAACCTCAAAGGCAATACACAATTGTGTGCAGAGCTCATTGTAAATGGAGCCACCTGTACTGAACCAGAAGATACAGTAAGCCTACTGGCCAATAAATTCAGCTCCACCTTTACCTCTCTCTTCCCCTCAATATTCCCTCAGGAAATACCATCTAATATAACTCCCCCTGCTATCACTAGGGAACAGGTCCTTAAGCTCTCTCTAAGGCCAAGAACACTGCATCAATGCCCCCAGACAATATCCCAGGATGCTTTCTAAATAGCATGAAGCATGACCTATCAAGGCATCTGGAATTGCTATTTAACTATAGCCTACAAACGGGTTTCATGCCTCATGAATGGAGGAAAGCAACAGTCATCCCTCTGCACAAAGGTGGGTCATCTACAGACCCTGGAAACTACAGACCCAAAAGTCTCACTAGTCTTATATGTAAAGCCATGGAAATAATTATCATGAAAATGATCAATAGTGGTATAGTAAACCTCCAGACACTGGACCAAACCCAGTTTGGTTTCATCAAGGGCAGGTCATGCTTACTCAACCTGGTGGCCTTTTTAAGAAGGTTGCCAAGGCAATGGATGAGGGCAAAATGGTTCACACTGCCTACTTTGACCTGGTCAAGGCATTTGACACAATACCCCACTCAGAGATTGTTGAGAAACTCAAAAGGTTAGGAACAAACTCATATGTCACCCAGTGGATAGCCAATTGGCTCACATACAGGACCTAGGAAGTTGGAATTGGGGAGTCCACCTCCAAAAAGAGGCCAGTCACAAGTGGAGTCCCTCAGGGATCAGTCTTTGGACTGCTCATTTTTGGCATTTACTTCTCTGAAGTCAAGACCAGTGTCAGTGGTCTCCGGCTGACTAAATTTGCAGATGATTGCAAATTACAAGCTGTCATTGGATCCCACACTGACACAAATGTTCTCCAGCAAGGGCTGACACAGACAAACAACTGGTGTCAGATCCATGGACTAAAACTAAATGCCAAGAAATGCATAATAGTATCCTTCTGGAAGTTATCCACCCCTGGGAACTATCATATTGACTACACATCATTTAGAGTTGACCCACTAGTCAGAGACTTAGGGACACACATAGATAGTAATCTAGCCTGTGACCATCACTTGTCTACAGTAGTGAGGAAATCCTTCTGTGCTGTGCAATGTATAAACAAAGGTATGGCATCTAAGTCCAAGGAAGTCATTGCTCCACTGTATTCAGCAATGCCCCCTTTGGTATATACCTAGCCAGGAATATCCAACTATTTGAACATCCACAGAAGTTACTCACTAAAGGAATACAAGGCTTATGTAAAATGTTCTATGCAGGCCATCTCAAGGCTCTATACCTGTATTCTCCTACTGGCTTTTGAGGGGAGATCTATGCCTGACATACAGGACATTGTCAGACCCCACTCTAATGGACCTCCTGCATATCTGCAAAAAAACAACACCAGAATTACCCATTCTAAAGACTTAAACCTTACCTGTAATATAAATAGGACCTGCTGAAGAGACAGGTATGTATCCCAGAGATTACCCCATCTCTGGAACAGGCTCCCCATCCATGTGAAGCAGAGTTCCTCCTTAACCCAATTCAAGTGCAACCTGGACAATTGGATGGGGATCAGGAAATTCATCCCCTGGTTTGGCACCTATGTCTCTAATGGACACAGGCAACCTGTAAATGGTTCATCTCCCAGGCCCTAGCTTGCAAATGTTTCATCTCCCAAGCCCCTGCTTACACTTATCAAGGGTATTAGAACTTGTCAGAGATTTGGGATGCATGGCTAGGCTTAAAAAGGCCCTTGTGGTCGTTAGCCTAGTAAACACCTATGAACCTATAAAAATCTACCACTGTACAAAAGAATGCATTTGTAAAAAGTAGCAGTTATCTTATATAAGCTGATAGCTTAGTCAGAAGAAAAGATTTCAGCAAAAGCACCCTTGTCAGGATTCAGACTTTGTTAACATTGTTTTCTTATATAGTGTGATAAGAATCTTATGCTTCTATGATATAACTCCTCCCCTCTGTGGTCACTGACAGGCCTCATTTCATCATTGTTTCTGCATCACTTAATTTGTGTGATAAGTGCATCTGGTAACCTTGTGAAGATGTCCACATGATGCCATGCACATGCTTGATCACCTGCAGCAGCTCCAAACATGCATTTTTGGGGTGAGGTCATTGTCATGCTATACGTAACCATATGCAGTAGAAAACTGAAGTTTGGAATAGACCGGCCAAAGCTATCACCTGTGCTAGTGGTATCCCACTTGTAGGGGACCAGTGCCATCACCATTACAGTGACACAAAGATTCGCAATCCTGACACACTTTGCCAATGAAAAGAAGTTATGGTGCAGTCACCACCTTCATACTGTAAGTATAACTTATTTTAGCTACCCAAATAACCTGCCAGTGTGCTATCCACAAATGTTACATTATGCCCTTTTATGTGTCTAGCCCCTGAAGACCTTGAAAATATCAAAAGGAATAGACAGTTGCACAACAGCAAAATGGAGTTCAATTCCCCCACCTCACAATTGTCTTAAAAAAACATTTTATATATTTTTTTTCTGTTCAGTAGTATCACTGCAGCAGTATAATGTCCATACATGTAATTAGTTTTTTGCTGGACATTTCCCAATATACAATGCAAGTTGCTGTCCTTTTCCTGTCACCTATGATTGAAATACGTATGTCTGAGCAGCAGGTTTACATTGTACATGTACAGTATTCTCAGATATTACACTGTATCCTTGACCATGGGCACATGGGCAGACATTGATGTAACTAAATTGCCCCTGCTGTTACTCTTATATGTCACACTTCATTTGAGGATGGCTTTTGGTTTATACATATAAATAGATTTTTGAAATTAATCATTATTTAATGCTTTAAAAGGTGTATTCCAACTGTATTATTATCAACATAGTTAAGAATGGAATTTACACTGTGTTTCTGTTTCTCTTCCCCTGCCCTCTTTGTGTCCTGTTCTTTCTTTTATATTATTTATTTATTTATATTTATTTATTGATATTTATTTATTTTCTCTCCACTTCCTTTATTGTTATATGCAGCAGCACAGCAACCTGCATCCCATCCCACTGGCAAGGCCTGTCAGCCCCCTCAGGTGTCAGTATCAGTGCCACCACAACCACCACCACCAACAACAGCTGAAGCATCACACATCTGGGTCCCAGCTTGCCATAGTTGCCTCCACATCTCTTGCCATTCCTGGACTGTCTGCATCAGGTAGCCCTGCACTGAAGGCTGGTACACTAATACCTGCTGGTAGCAGTGCAAGTGGAGGTGAAACCTTTGTCACCTATTAGCAGCTGGCAGAGCTTGAGACGGATGTCATCAGCAAGAGTTTGGATGCCCACATCAGCCACATTTTGACCATGCTCCAGTGACTCATTGAGTCGCATCTCTGCCAGCTAATGGTGCCACTTTCTGAGCCAGGGCCTAGTGGTGACACAACCCAGACTGATGACTAATCTCCCACTAGGTCTCCACTGACAGAAACTGCATTGTGTATACTCATTCCTATTCCCTAGCATGATGTTCCCCTCCCCCTCCCTTTTGTGTTCACGCTCATTCCTGTTGGTTTTACAGTCATCACTTCACCATTGCATTCTCCCTTTTTATCTAATGTCACTTTCACCATTCTGTTTTTACCTCACACCTTGTTAATCAAGTCTGTCTTTCCCTGCTACCTAACCTACCTCATTTATCTTCCTCTTACTTCCCTTTCTTCCTTCCTTCCCCAAATTTCCTTTCTGTTGAGAAAAAAAAATTCGCACCTGTCCCACAAAAAGAAATGTGTATGCCTTCTACCTCATCTCCATCCAGCTCATTCCTTATTTGCTCACCATCTGTTCTGCCCTCTGCTTACTTCCCTTTTCATTTCTTTCCTATACTCTTATTTCAACCTTTAGTCTGCTGAAAATATAGATAAATACGCCACACACATGCCCAAAAAGGGCTTCTAAAACACTTATCGTTTTGTGGTCATACAGTGCACAATGAAAGGCCAAGAGCATCAGCAGTGTACATGTACAGCTGGCAAGATATGGCACTGCTCATTGTATAGTATCAATGAAGTCCAATCAATATCAGCTCCTATGTATATTGCCCTTTGCTGCCTTTGCTCATGCAAATGAGCTGAGAGCCATTGTGAGGAAGTTATCAAATATAAAATGGGGTAAAACTATGTCTCAGTAAAATAAACCAACACACTGCTGAAAAAAACGTAAACAATCCTCCTCTAAAGTCACCCTCATCAATCACATTTTCCTAAAAAGAGCAGCAGATAAAACTGCCAAACCCTTAACTTTCATATATTATCTCCCACACACAACAGGAATAGTCTTCAGCCTTAAAACACTCCTTCTTAATTCCCCTGCCTAAAATATCCTCAACCAAAAATATCAAGGACTTTAGACCTATCTCTACTCTCTGCCCACTTGCAAAAATATTTAAAAAATCCTGTACAGATGAATAATGAAACATGTTAATAGCTATGGCTTGCTATCAGACAAACAACATAGTTTTAGGAATACCTTCAGTATGACCAAAACCTTACTCACTGCAATTGATTGAATTTATATGTAACATTAATGATGGTCTTGTCACTGCTAGGATATTGGTACATATGACCAGGGCAATAAAAACTGTTAACCACAATATTCTTCTTATGAAACTGAGCAAGCTTCATTTTGCCCGCAAAACTATCAAGTGGTTCCAAAGTTACCTGGAGAATAGAACATTCCAACCCCATACTGACAACCTTAACACCAGTGCCTCAAAGTTCAATTTTGGATCCCATTCTCTTTTCCTTATGTATTAATGATCTTACAGATGACCTCTCATCCTCTAATGTCATACTGTAAACAGATGACAGCCTTTTACTACAATCCAGTAAACACCCCCCTATCTCCAGAACAAACTACAACAGTCTTGCTCTAAGCCATGAAACTGAGCTGATTGTAATCACCTTTTAATTAACCACAAAACATTACCATATGTTAGTTGCAACCCTTCAGAAACTCCCTTGTCTACCTCTTATTAACATCACTGATAACAACAGCATCATTCCCCACATTTCTAAACAAAAATACCTGTGAATTAACCTTGATCCTTTTCTAACTTTTTCAAATCATAAAGGCAAAATAAAACAGTACTAACTCAATTTTAACTCTGTTATAGAATGTTTCATTTACTCTCCTCTTCAGCCTGCTTTTCTCTACCCAAAAATGTTCTTCTGCCTAAATTGAAATAAGCTCTGGTTACCGTTTACGTAGCCAAAATTCTCACAGTCCTTAGATCACAGAAAGTAGACTTTACAAATTTGCCTTCCCTTGCTGACAGCAGATATCACCATTGTAACCTCCTACAACATCTAAAATGGCTTCTAGTCACACAAAGATTAGCACATCCTCAAGGTACTTTTATTTACAAAATACTAAACAGTTTATATTGCATACCTTTGAGATGGAAAAAACCCATCCAACACCAGGTGTATTCCCGAAGAAGTTTCCTGCAGAAAGCTAGTGCATTAAGCAGACCTCCATATAAACAGCTATTGGAGAACAAACTCTCACAGGAATTAAGGGCCTGGAATCTTTCATGAAGTTCAAAAAACACTTCCGTTAACACTTGCACAAGGAAACTAAGTGTAAGGGCTTTAGGCATAGCGGTTACCCTCGCCATTTGCTATTAAACATCATACTACTGCCAGCAAGACAGTCACACTGAAATGTTAAACTTTAACAGCATGCCGCCTCCAACATGACCGTCTTTCCCTGTTTGTTATATTAAATCTTCTCCTGCTTCTTTCTTGAAATGTTGAAATTCAAAATGAACTGTATGTATATACTGTAAATATTGTAACCAACTTTGGCTTTATTGTTAACTCTGTCTCTGCAATGTTTCTTTGTACACAAGACTCTAACAAGCACAATGATCTAAAACAAGCATATGTCGTTCTTACATCCTTTAAAACATTTTATTTTTCATTTTTTCTTATGTGTTGTATGCATCTCAAAAACTAATGTTTTTTTTTTATTTTATTTCTGTACTTTTGGGCCACATCTGAAAAGGGTCTTCAGACCAGCCCACATACCCAGTTACCAAATAGTAAATAATTAAATACATTCTTAGCCTGCCTGTTTCCATGACTCAGCTTGTTCATGAAGTAATTTAAAGAGTGTCAGTTCATAGAGTGGAGTGTTCAAATCCCTTCGGGGTTAAATGGCTTTTTTTACTTTATGTTTCCATTCTGTAAATGTGTGCAACTCACTTGTTATGTGCCTCCCTGAGAACTTGAGTGCATAGCTTGTTAATGAAACTACCTTCAAAGTTCAAATTAAGAGGGTTGAGTTTTCAATATTCCCAGGCTTGAATGCTTGTTGAGCCTTTTTTGTTTCTGTTCTATACACATGCTATACTCACCTAGGATGTGCTTCTCTGACACCTGCAGTATCACTGCTTCGGTGGCTTACCTTGCACATACAGTGTGCAGTAGAATCCTACTGAAGAAGATAATAGGTAAAAATCCTTTGATGCCTTTCTTTTCTGCTTTCCATCTGCAAATGTGTAGCATTCCCTGTATGCACTTTCCTGATATGTTCAGTGCATCTCCTGCTGTGGCTCAACTTGTTAATGCATGTATTTGGTCGAATATCAGTGAAGAGAGCAATGGGCCCAAATCTCTTGAAGCTGCTCTTTTGTTTTCTGCTTTCAGTCTGTAAACATGAAACATTCCCCTGATATGTGCTTCCCCTGAGACTTTCACTATCATATCAACATAGTGATTCACAGTTTGGAAGTCTAAGACTTTAAGACCCAAACTTATTCTGTTATTTTATTACTAACAAAACATGTTATCTTGACATTTTAGTGGGTACTTGGGTCTGCAAGTTACAAAAACAACTTTTCTTCATAGCAACATTTACATTTCACACTTTCTTGCACCTTAATGACTTACATAACACTATGTCTGTATGGAAGCTCTGCGTCTATGTCAATAGTTCGGCTTAGTTGTTAACTTCTCATCCTTATTTGTGCTGAGCCTCTGTAGTGAGAAAGATTTGAACAACTCAGTAGAAGTGCAATATTTTTTTTATAAAAGGTAGATCAGAAAAATTGATATAGCCTGTTTAAAAGCATTTAAAAGATATTTCTTTTTATTTTTTTCTTTAAAAACAACTTTATTGAATTACATTTATATACAAGTAATCAAGCCTTATTAGCAAGTTCACATTTGCAAACATCATACATCACATATTGTTCTATACAGTATAATCAAACATTTACAAACATTTCCTGCCTTCCGTTAAACCTCATTCCTCCTCCATTTTTCTTCATATACTGTTCCCACAATTTCCATTTTTTCCTATATAATTTACTCCTATCCTTTTTTCTAAACATCACACACCATGTTCTTTTGTCTCTGTTACAATATTCACTACTTCAAGCATGGTTGGGTTAGACTTCAATTTCCATTTTCTAGTAATTGCTTTTTTGGCAGCCACCAGAATTAATTTTAACAAGGCCTTATTGTGTCTAGATAATTCAGATACTGTATCCCAGCTCAAAAAAAATCATTTCCTTAGTTACACTCATTTGCTCGCCTGGTATTCCTGAGATAGTACTCTGTAAGGAATTTTTAAAGTCTGCCAATGCATTACACTCCCAGAACATATGCTTCTAGGTACCTCTTTCTTCCCCATTACATCTCCAACATTTGCCATCTATCAAAGGAAAAATTCTTTGGCTGCTACTTGGGGTATAAAAAGTACCTATGCAAACCCTTCCAGGCAAAATCCTAAATCTTCTAGATTTTGTTGCATATTTATGAGCCATACAGATATCCTCCCATCATTTATCGTAATCTATCTCCCCAATCTTTTCTGATCTCCTTTGATTCATTCCTGGAGTTATTGTACAATTCTTTTATATGTCCTACTAAGTATCCATTTTAACAGCACCTTCTGTTCTAGATTCAAATAAGAGCTCAACCAGTGCAGGTCTTTCACTTATGATTCCCCTATCCCCTTCTCTTTCTTATACTCTATCAATCCCTGATAGGGAAGGCAATCAAGATTTTTTTCTTTTTTTAATATAATGTTCTTTTGCATCTGTGGAGATTAAGACTGATGATTGCTGATTTTCCTTTTTTTTTAATTTGATATGGGCCTTGCAGACATATCTGGCTAGTCATAAGTGTGTTGTTTTTGTTCCTTTAAATAATGGCGTTGTGTTTGTTGGTGCTCATGTGGTGAATATTTGAATATACTGTAGTACGTTATGGCTGAAGGGATTGTAATGCTTGGCTTGAGTATCTTTTTTGCCATTAGACTAAGATGGGTCCTGCTTTTTTCTGAAGGATAGGTTGTTATCCCATTAGTTGTTGCACTGATGATATCATAAACTTTAGTGTCTCTTATGCACATGGTTTGGGGTTACTTGGCCTTTATTTGTTACCTGAATAAGTAAGCAGCAGATGCTATAGTTATTATTATGTGAGCATTTGGTGTCTATCTGCAAGGCTAGGGGAATGGGGAGAACAAATGCATTCCATTTCTATCTTTCACATACTGCTTTTATTTTCTATGCATGATTGGCATTCTGATGTTTTTGGTATAATATAATTGTGAGGAACAGTACTTTAATATACATAATGTATTGTTATGTTGTTGCTTGTCTTTACATCTGTTTTCAGGTTTTTTGATGCTGTTTTCAACCATTTAGCACAACTATTGCTATTTTTAGTTGTATTCAGTTGTAATAACTAACTGCATCATCCCTAAGCCTTCCCTATAAAATCTGCTTATCATGAAACTTTTGAGTGAATTCTTTATATATACTTGTATATTATATCCTCTCATGAATATTCTCTTATTGTTTACTGCTCCAGTCGTGCTCAATGGTAGTATGGCAGTTAATATTTCATATATTTAAAAATATAAAAAAAAGAAAAAAAAAACTTTTTTCTTATTTATATATCTGTTCTACTCAACACTATTTTCTATATTGTTTTTAGTATACAACTTTATTGGTACTTTTTTCTTGATTGAATTTTGCATGTGTTCTTCTGTAAACTTTTTCAAGATTGTACTTTATATATGTTTTTTATTGTTATCGGTTTTTGTTTGTTATTCTTGGAGCTTTTCTCCCCGGGCCTCTACTGAAAATGGACATGTATCCAGCTAGACTAGCCCGGTCAACAAATGTAAAATAAAAATAAAATAAATAAAATAAAATAATAAAAGAATAAAATTATCTCTTGTAAACAAAATGTGAAGTATTCTGATAATATGTTTTGTACTTATTTTGGTTAAGAGTATTAGTAGAAAGGTGTGTCAAAAGAAGTATCATGGCTTGATTGTATGACTGACAATAGTCATAATATGCTTTAGATTTACTGTGTAACAGGGCTCTTGTGCATTGAGTTAACTGCCATCTGGTTAGATAGCAAATTAAATTAGTCATATGTATTCACTGTAGGTAGTTGCCTTATGTTGAGCTGAGCATTTTATAATTGGATAATCAGTCTCAGTTAATTCATATTTTATTATGTAACAGGACAATTTTGGAAACAGCACAGAAATTTTTGAAGAGGTACAAAAGAATAACATTGGATGCTATAATATTCTGAAGGAGCTAATCGGCTTTGTTTTAAATAAAGATGCTCATGGTTATTTTACACAACAGTAATGTATGGGGTTAGCATTGATGGTGCACAGCTCTTCCTTTCAGGTAAATTTCTTAGTTAAAATCTTTTGAATTTTGAATGAAGTCTATATGTCCATACTGTTTCTGAATTGATTTTTGAGTGCTCTGATTTTATTTTACATTCAATGGAGATTCTGATTGATTAGTAAGATGAAATATGATTCTGCACAGTGATCTTTGGTCCTTCATATAGTAGCAGCAACAGTTCATTCTGTCAAATGTTTACATTTTCAATAGGACCGGTGGTTAATTTTGTTGAAAATGGTAGTTGTTGACTGTTGGTTTACCAATTAGATGTTTGTAGAATCAGTATTTGTTGTTAGAAATGCGTGTTTGGTTAAGGTAAGTGGATGTTTTTGGTAGTGCTGAAACATTTAGATTTGCCAAAAGTGGTAAGCTAAGAGATGGAGTGAGTGTGCAAGTGTTTGCAGGTTAGGGTTTGAGTAAGGGCTAAGTAAGAAGATAGTTTTAGTGTTGTGTTTGTGTGCTTATGTGTGGGAAGTGTATCTAAATGCCTTGTGCAGTGGCACTGTCAGGAAAAGGGTTCTTCATAAGGAAATGTGTAGGACTGGAGTATGGGGCAGGATTTGACTTAAGGTTAGCACACATGAGTATAGTGATGCATGAAGGTGAAGCATACATTCTAGTGTGGGACTTGAAACATCAAGCTCTGCAAAGACAAATAGATGTTGAACATGTTCACCAATTTAATGACCCTATAAATACAGTGACTGATTTGTAGTTTACAAATTAGAAATGGAAGACTCAATTTTCTAATTCCTAACATTTCAAAAGAAATGTTATGATTGCAAAAAAATTATATATGAATGCTGAAACTCTATGTTAACATCTTTAAAGTATATTTTGTTAGGGAGCTTCACCTCATGTATCCCCTCTGCCCCTCACTGTGGGAAGCTGTGCCCCAAACACCCTTATAATTTACAAATACTAACTTAAATACCACTGCACCTTGGAAGGGGAAGAATACCACAAGCTTGGGCTTGATACATATTCATACCTTCAGTTCTGCTCATCTGAGGATTGCATTTATGGCCTTCAGAATTTCAACAGGGCCACTACATCTGATAATAAAACTTATCAGCTGAACTTTAGTAATGTCTTTTTAAAATCAAACATATAGCTTTTTTTGTAATATGTGGGTATGGACTGTGAAAAAAAAATTCTTTAGGTATGAAACAAATTGTTGTTGAATGCAAGAGGGAATTCAAAGAAACCAGCTAATGCTGAATAGGTGTACATTTATTTTGATACCCTGAGAAAGGACTTAAGAATATACTATACTAGTTAGACCACTACTATAACTGGATGTTTGTACTTCTTAACAAGCATGTCAAACATTCTTGCATACTGAGGTAGCAAACCCTTTCTTCTCAGCTCAGGTTTCCTACTGTGTTACATGTCAAATATGTCAGAGAAAGAAGAAATACAGCTGTGTGGGAGCACAATACTTCAAGAGAAAGGAAGGACCGAGTTACCCTGGGTTGAGCAGAGAATCTCTACATTCTTGACATTAGGTCTTCCTACCCCATGATAATATTATGTATGAGATATAGCACATGGGGCAAGTCATTTGGTTTAGTCATGAGATCTTATATGCATGGTAGAAGGAAGCAGTAGGCATCTTCTGAAGTTGCTTTTCAGTTGCTCTACCAATGCAGCATAATTTTGGTTCAGAGAGCTCAGCTAAAACATACACATAGTAAGGAGTGGCACTGTGGATGATTCAGCCTGAAAAAGGACCTGTGGGTTGTGAGCACCCAGATTAATTCATGTAATACAATTTGAGTAGGCAATGTTGAAAAGAAAAAAGAATGCTGGCATGCAAAGCTATGGGGCAGACATGAATGAAGTTAAGATCATCATTTAATTTTAGTGTAGGCTAATGTTTTTCTCTGTTTTCCAGTGAAGGTATAAGTGCATCCATCCCAGCCACATTTATATGTAAACATTCTGCAGTGTAAGCACCTGCTATGCCCACATATATCCAGGTCTATTACTATCATATATTCCTACTCACTGCACCTGCTCCTTGCCACTGAGTGAACTCCTTAACCTTTCTTCTTTCCCAAACGTGGCACTGGCAGCATGAATGAAAATGTCACGTTGCTGCACAACTCCATGAGCTTCATTACTTTCTGCTTCATGGCTACACTATCTCACCTGCCAGATGATTTGTCCCAGTTTACAGACTCACATATGGTCTATCACTCCTTTCCTGGGCATATTTTAGGATTTACAGGACTTAATTTGTTCTGCTAAACAATCAGACGTGGTTACAGTCCCCAAACAAACAAAACTTTGCCAGCTGCACTGAGAGACCACTTAGTATAATTTATTAATTCATTCATTAGTGTTTAGGTTCCTGCTTTTCCAGTTTTTAAGTTCCTGCATGCCAGTTCAGAGTCAGGGCAGCTACAACAACTCCTAAAAACTAAAGGGTATTAGGCAAAAATTAATCCTGGATGGAGCACCAGCCCATCACAGGACACTCACACACACACACACACACACACACACACACACACACACACACACACACACAAACACACATCCATGTAAAGGAGAGTTCCTCCCTAACCCAATTCAAGTGCAACTTGGACAACTGGATGGGAAACCAGAACTTTATCCCTGGTTTGGTACCTATGTCTCTAATGGACACAGGTAACCTGTAAATGGTTCATCTTCCAGGCCTATGTTCACACTTATCAAGGGTATCAAAACTTGTCAAAGATTTGGGATGCATGGCTAGGCTTAAAAAGGCACTTGTGGTTATTAGCCTAGTAAACACCTATGAAACTATGAAGTTATGAACATACGCATAAACACACAGGTGTTTTGGAGTATCACCAGTGTTTGGTATATGGAAGACAACCAAAGCCTTAAGTAAAAAGACACACAGTTATAATAAGGAGATTCAAACTGCCCACAGAGGGCATCCCATCTGAACCATTATGTGAACTGTTGTATTTTTTTCAGAGTATTAGGAGACTGTTCTGGTTAAATAAGAAATGTTCTTGTCAGAAAAAAATCCATCCAAAGTGGTTTTGTTTCATGATCTGTGCATTCTTCTCCTTCAGTGTATTTCCAAAGTACTATGCAGTTCAAACAAGTCCAAAAAAGTTGGTTTCTGAACTGTGCTAAAATGTAAGCATTTAACTCAAGAGCAGATAAGATTCAATGAGCTTCAGTAAAAAAACACTTCAGTTGTGTGCACATGTTTTTCATTTCACATAAATGTTCTTACCACTGATGACATTTGTTTCAAATAATTTAAAAAGGATTGCAATTCTGTGGTTTGGGCTCAATAGCAACTGGAGTAGAATGACTATTTGGATAGCTTGAATCCTCAGGGACACATTTAAGAAGTAACTGTTCTACTCTTCTAAGCAGATATTTGATTATCTAAGTGTCCATTTTGTAATCATTTGCAAATAATCACATGAATTTGGATGTTCATGGCACTTAGCTATATAAAATCACGCTTTCCAGTTTAAGTTGAATCATTTAGTTAGTCTGTTCTGAAACATTATATCTGCCACAGATATCAGTTGTTTTTATTTGCATGTACTTTATAGCCTGCAGCTAAAGTTGTTTGGCATTTTAAAAACAGAGTAAGACACTGTTCGTTGGTTGCTAAAACATTGGTTAATAATCAACAATAAGGAATAGTTTGTGGTCACATTCTGCATGGTGACCCCCATCAGAATTTGATTTTCTAATCTTTGTTTTCCTTTTAAGTTCCTCCCATGGCTGTCTACCATTAGCCATGTCCCAGAACCCCATCTCAGTGTACTACCCTGATGCACCTATCCAACTTACCCCTCTTTCTGAGACTGGGATCCTGCAAGTGAGAAATTCTTTTTGTAAGTGCTGAGGAAATGAACTGGGAGATCAGGGCATCCAAGTACAGCACCATCTAGACAGCTGCTGTGGGTTTTCGGTTATGAGCTACCTACTTACCCACTCAATGCATAATATGCATTATGTAACACAAAGCTGCTGGACTAGAATCCTTAACTCCCATTAAGAATGTTTACTTCTTGACTAGGAATCCCTGCCTTCCCACTAGTATGTGCAGCAGTAACAATGTGTCTTACACTCGATCCCCACAGGCAGCTCCTCAAGAACTGGGTTCACTAACTAAAACCAGATCACCTAGGGCCACAGTCGGTGCTCCAGCCCTCTATGCCACAGAGATGGCTACTGATCTCCATTCAGTACACAGCAAAAAACAGGAGCTAGATAATGGGAGACGGAGAAAGGAAGGACAACCTTGACTGGTGCTTCACGATAAACAATGTGACTGCATAGCTTATCTGGTATTTTCATGTGAGTGCTACAGCTCTTATATATGTTAAATGTGTGTATGCCTATATCTATATATATATATATATATATATATATATATATATATATATATATATATATATATATATATATTTTTTATCTATCTATCTATCTATATATAGCTATATATATATATATATATATATATATATATATATATATATATATATATATATATATATATATATACATACATAGAAAGAGGGAGGAAAATATGGAATCTTATCATTGGGTTGAATGGCGATGTGGTTGAATTCAAAATGATTGAATCAAAATGGTTACAAGCCAGTTTAGTTGAATGCTAATTTGGTTGAAAGTCCATTTAGTCTAATATGCGATAGTTACACATAGTTTTATAATAAAGATGTAGACATATGTAGAAATACATAAAGAATATGTAATACAGTCCTTTGATATTTCTGTTAAAGTGATAGCTGATTTATGTTACATAAAATACTTATGCAAGCCAGTGCTATATGTCTGATGTTGACAATAATACAGTAAACTCTCAGTTAACCAGAACTCAATCAACTAGAACTCTCAAGCAACCAGAAAAAAAAAAATTGAAGAAATACAGTACAATTTTCAGGTGCTGCATTTTCTGTTCCCCCTCCCCCCTCTGCAGAAACATGCCTTATGTTTTTAGAGTTTTTTGAGTTTTAAAAAGGAAGATAGGAATAAATTCCCTCTCTCCTAAACCTAAGAACAAGTCAAACCAAACAAGTAGTATGGGGTACAATATTAGGCCTGTTTTTAATAGTAACTCTCAAGCAACCAGAAACTACAATTACCTGGCATCTACCAATCCCCATGGGTGCCGGTTAACTGAGAGTTTACTGCATATCTGTTTCTTCAAGCATGTATACCTACTTGTCTTTTCAATCCAAAATCTGCCCATGCTATGGTATACTTCCTCTGCTATCTTTTAACTGTCACATATATTCACAGATAATGTATAACTCATTTTTCAGTTCTTTGATTATAATAATTTCTATTCACAGTTTGTAAACTGCCTTATTTTATTTTTATAAACTGCCTTGATAGCATGGGTTATGTCTGAAAAAGGTCGTCTGACCAGTGCACCAACCTGGTAAACAAATGGAAATAAATAAATAAATAAATAAATACCTAGTGATTATTATTGGATGATATCTGTACATAATCGCTGCTGATGTGGTTTCTATCTGTGTGCCAACATTAATTATGTGTGTCTGGTTTTTCTCTTTTCTCTGTGATTGTGCAACTGGGGAATTAGTATGTTTAAGTAAAGAGAGTGAAAAAGGGCTTGTCCGGCAAAAAAAAAAAAAATTACCTTGGGTGTTTTAACTTTGTAATGTTTCTATTACTTGAAATTGAACTAAGTGCTGATTTCCACCATTTAGAGTAATATGGGATTCCATCAGGCAGCCATTTAGTCAAGTAACTTACAGTCACAGAAAGAAGGAAGTTTATATCAGCAAAATTACCGAAAACTCAAGTTGTCTATCTGCTCACAATCACAAATAGTCAGCTGTGAAGTGGGTGACCACATATACTACAGTGGTGCATAGGCTCACAAATGCAAGCAAACTGCACCTGCATTTGTAACCACTAAAAAATACCAAATTCCAAAAAACATAAAAAAATACTTATCTGAGGGGCTCTGTCCTCACACAACCCTAATATTTAGGCTTTGCCCTATGCCTTCCTACTTAAACACACACACACACACACACACACACACACACACACACACACACACACATAAAAACACAGACTTCAACATGCCAGTTTACATGCTTCAGGAAACAGCCCAAGCACATGCACGTTTTCACATTTTAAAAATAAAGAAAAACATTATTTTTGCATAGGGCAAGCTCCCCTACTCCCCCATGAATAGGGCTGCACCTCTCACATCCCTGGCTTATTATATAGACTAACTCCAAGATCACACAAACATGGAGTAAGGGCACATTTCCCATGCCCTGGAATTGTACAATGTCACACACTTCTCATCAGCTGCCTAGCTAACATATGCGGTCAACTAGCCAGTTGTCAACCTAATACACAATCACCCTTACCAGTTGCTCCAATATATATATATATATATATATATATATATATATATATATATATATATATATATATATATATACATATATATATATATATATATATATATATGTGTGTGTGTGTGTGTGTGTTATGTGGGGGAGGTATATTTATACACACACACACATACACACACACACAAACATATATATATATATATATATATCTATATATATATATATATATATATATATATATATATATATATATATATATATATTGTTCCTATCAGTAGACCGAAGATGCATGTTTGCGAATGCTTCTTGGTCGAACTGACAAAACCAAAACTACAAAATATCGAAGCGTCATGTAAGCGAATTCTTTCCCAGGGAAAGAATTTGCTTGTCTGCTTTGGTACTTTGCCATTTGTGGCACTGTAGTGTGGTCTCAGAGTTGGTATATATAAGTAGGGGGGTGGGGGGCACAGCCCCCCCACATCGGGGGGTGTGGGGGCGAAGCACCCCACTTAATCTCATGTTTTAATGTGCTTTCTTTTTTTTTTTGTTGGAACAGCGATTTTATTCCCTTGGAAAAAAAATCACTGTTCTGACATTTCTGTTTTGTAAGCTTTCGCTGATATGGAGTCGATTAATCACCGTTCGCTTGCCTAACCTTACCTAACGCTTACCTAAGAGTAGGTATAATGAGTTACACAGAAGGTGAAAAGATGCCTCTACAGTCTATTCACCACTGTGTGATACATTAAACATCCTGTAATGGAAGCCCATGAGATATATGCAAATGACCCCTTAAGAACATCAAATGTTTCAGCTACAAGGCTTCTAAATGTCCATGACTTTTTACTTTTTAAGTCTTTATGGTTATATTCAGGCGAATCAAGCCATTGCCCACTAGTTGTGGACATGCATGTTTCAGCCTTTTTATTGACATCGTCAGCACAGCATAAGTGTATAGCTTGGATATACTTCAGAAACATGGGGCCTTTAAACCAGCTGATGCTCATAAAAATTAAGCAATCTGCAAAATATCCAACTAACATCCAACAAAAGGGTAAAAAGGTCACACAGACAAGAAAAACCTAGCCAAGCTAAAGCTTTCATGTTAGTTGGGGTATTTTGTAGGGACCTTAATGTTTTTGTCATCAGCTGGGTTTAAAGACCCTGTTTTTCTGAAGTATACCTAAATTATCCACTATTGCTGTGCTGACAAGGTCAATAAAGATGACAAAATGTGCATGTTCACACATAGTGGGGTTTGGCTTTACTGGCCTGAATGTAACCATAAAGACTTAAAAAGTCATGTACATTCAGAAGCCTTGTAACTGAAACACTTGATGGCTTTAAGGGGTCATTTACATATATCCCATGCACCTCCATTACAGGAAGTTTAAGGTATCACACACTGAAAACTCTAGCTTGAATTTCTCATAACAGTTTTTACTGAATAGTGTGTCTTTGAGACCTTTTTACCTTTTGGTTTGGAAGTTACCTACAAACACACACACACACACACACACACACACACACACACACACACACACACACACACACACACACACACACACACACACACACACACACACACCTTTTATCTGATGAAGTCCTAAGAAGCAGGACAAAAACACAGTGATTTAGTTAATGCATTTATGATTACTTACTTAATAAAGTGTTTCTGTTTTTACTCCTAGGCATTATTTGCGAGTGGATTGTCCCTGTACACCTCTACAGTGTCATTTTGAGTGATTTGAATTACTGCGAGCACGTTGAGTTTTGGAGTTTGTTGGAGCTGGTTAGCTTTCTTTTTAAATAGATATATTTGCAGTTAACTTTGTTGAATCTGCTTTTATCAACAAAGTTAACTGATGTATTTTTTTACTAGGGCATTTGTGTTTGACATCAGAAATGTCAATGTGAGAAACATTGTTTCTTGTGCTGTGTGAGTGTGAAGGTAAGTTTTTTTTCTAATATTGAAGCTTTTGGAAATGCACAAGCTTACAGCATTGGGGTAGGAGTGTGTGCGTGTGAGTGATTGCAGCAAGGGGTAGGTAATGGAATAGACAAAGTGTTGTGTGCATGTGATTATGCTCACTGTGTATGGGTGCACGTGACTTGTGTAGTGGTCATCATCTTTATCATCTTCATCATCAGCCTCTTTTTCCCATTTTCTACATGGGGTTGGGGTATCGTGTTAACTGTCACCATCTCTCTCGATTCAGTGCCACACTCCTGCCTTCTTTGACACTCATGACTGACTGTCGCAGATCTTCTTTCACACAATCCATCCACCTCTTTGCTGGATGTCCTCATTTCCTCTTACCTTCTTCCTGTCTGTTCCATATCCTAAAAGAGACCAGTTAGCATAATGGTTAAGGTGTTTGCCTCCCATGCACAGGGTACAAAGTTCAATCCTGATCTCTGACCAATGCCTATTTGGAGTTTGCATGTTCCCCCTGTGTCTCTTTGGGGTTCCTCCCACCACTGAAAAATGTGCCCAGTGTTTCCATCTAAAACACAGCAATGAGTGAAGCTGTGGGCAGAGGCACAGACTCTACAAGATGCCCTACTGGGGGAAGAGTTGCACAGACTAAAAGCTTTCGCCAGCTACTGTGGTGATCAATATCCTCAAGACAGGAGATCAGAGACTGCGTGCTGTGGCAGGGCTCGCCATTCGACAGTGTAAAATATGGTTCTGAGTGATTCAGTTATGTTGTATAGTGGTAATGCTAGGAAAATGTTTTTCATAAGATAATGTATAGGGTTGTGATTAGAGTAGAGCTGTGCTTAGGGTTCAGGTTACTACACATGAGTAAAGCGGTACAGTGGATGAGTCCAGTATGTCTGATGATACGGCTACATTTTGTTATCTTTTTTTTTCAAAGTTTACTGATTACAAAAAGAAAACCTCTTCTTTCCTTTTTTGATCAGTGTAAACTTGGTATTTTTTTTTTTTTTTTTAGTTTTGGGGATAGTTAGTTTTTGAAATGTAGACATCGACAATTCATTGAAGTTTCTGTTCTTTCACATTTAGGGATACAATCAGTTTTGTAGCTGTATGTACAAACTCACTTTCAAGTTCATGCACCTGTATGGGCAGCTGGTTAGTTGAGTTTACAACCATTTGAGTACCTGGCTCCAAGTCAGTAGAATTCAAGCAGCTGGGACTCAAGCTGCTGTGCTATTCCTAGATTTTCTGTTACAGACTGAAAATGGATTCTGTGCATGACTTCTGAATCCATTGTACCATTTGGTGTGGATATAATATATATTTATTTATTCACAAACTCCATGTCTGCAAAATGTACAGTATATATATATATATATATATATATATATATATATATATATATATATATATATATATACATATATACATGCATATATATATATATATATATGTGTGTGTGTGTGTGTGTGTGTGTGTGTGTGTGTGTTTGCTTAAGAAAGGAACAGATGACCTAGTGAAAGACTCCTTAAGTGTATTAATTAAGAACAAGATAGCAGAGAGGTTTATATTACTTTATATTTTTTTTTCTGGTAGACATAACCCCTCTTTCATGCTGACCTGGATTTATCTTTTTGAATTTGAAGTCATGCAAATCACAGGATATTACTAGTGTAAAGAAGGGCAAAATGCAGTTTGCTAAAATAATCTTTTCTATAAAAAAACTAATTTGTTTTTGAATAAAAATTCTTTTCAAGTTCTTCTTATTCATGTCCTACTGAATGAAAAAAGAGCAAATCTGATATTGTTTTATAGAACACATTATGAATAACTAGAAATCATTAAATGAAAACATGCATAAGGGTTTGTATGCTATATAATAAAACATATATGCGTATGTAACACATAGTACTATAAATAGCTATAACAAATGTTTTATCAAAAATACAGTTCTGATATTTAGCTAAAGCTGTCATTTTACATACTTTGATTCTTTTTTCCCATTCCAGTGTTTTGCATGTATTTTGACTTCCCTGTTGAAAAAACTCATTGGTGTGTTACTGTCAAGAATAAAAAAAATGAAATTCATATTGAAATAGAAACTGTGTGGCTTGAGGTGAAGAATGAAACTAGCCTGTACAAAGATTAATTGGAGGATGTTTGTATTTCATTAGTTGGTAATTAAAATCTGCTCTTCATTCTGAGATAATGGTGAACTTTTACATGTAAGATTTTAACTAAAAGTATAAATGGGAAATGACCTCAACAAGTGGAAATATAAACTGACCATAACACTGGGAATTGATCTCACTTTACAAACCATCAGGATCTATGTAGTTATCCTTTGAAGTATATTTTTAATTTCCTTAACTTATATCTTATTAATTTTATCAGATGAGTTTGGTTAAGATAAAAAGCTTAGGTAACCCCAGAGTAATACCTTGTTTATAAGAGGAGTGGAAGGTCTGACAGTGAAAGATAAACAATCTGTACTGCCTAGTATCCTGTGTAATCCTTTGAGGGTTGAATATCCATATACAGAGAATGAGGCTTTGATGTGATGATACAGTTCCATGGCAAGTTCTGCCTTAATCTGAAAGTGAAATATCTGGTTGTGTTGGTTCTCCTCCAAAGTATTTATTTTTAAACAATGAAGACAAACTCTTTTGGTAAGGACATCATTATTCAGGCCTCTCTACTGGTCAAGGAAGTACACTGACTTGGCACAGACATAGGCTGAACACAATAGACTGTTGCCTGCATTCCTCATAGTTCAAACTCATCAAGTAACAGGTGCTTGAAGTTGGGTTTTTCCAGAGGGGATAGAGAAATACTCAGTAAAGGCACACTCCTGCCTTGGAGAGGTATACTTAAAATCTCTCTGAGTTTCTCCCTTCACTCACAACACTTACACAAAGTGTACAAGGTGGTAGTTAAACCTGGATTGCCTGGTCAGAAGGCAACAAGGAGTTCTCCTTCTGTAATGTTAAAAAGGTTATGTCGAGGACAGCAACACATAATGTATGTGCTGCTGGGGGTACATGTATAATCTGAGGACAGGTTACCAAGCAGCTCGAATAGAGCATTCATATGCACATTATATTACATTCATCTCCATCGAGTGTTGCACAGTACATCTGTACAATATGTTCTGTTGCTGAAGTCTGCAGCAACACAACATATTGATATGGATGTATTGGCTCTAGAGCTTTCCACTACATACAGAAGGAAGCTGGGACAAAGCCATATAATCATAGGGGACAAAAATAATGGGGGACAAAAGTTCAAAATCTGCAACAGATTTATGATATCATTCTTACATACATAATGTTAGAATAATTGATCTGGTTAACATGCAATTTCTGAATTATATGAATGTTGAAACTCACAAATCTATCATTATTTAGTGACAGTATATTTGGAATGTGCATGTATAGAGTGAATTTGACTGCTGTCCTCTATTTGCTCAACTCCCCAAACCCTATGAGTTTTAAGTGCCATAGTCTAGATCTTTTTTAGTTTCTCTTTGCTACCTCCACCTCACATCATTTTATGCCTCTTTCTACTTTATATTTTTACCTGCTCCACCTACTCATGCACTGCAGTTCAACATTGTGTCTTTTTACTGCATGCACCCCTAAGGCAGGGTATCTCTGCAAATTGGTTTAATGGCAACTTGAACTTTGTCAGGCACTAGAACAGCCTATTTTTCCTGTGTTGAAGTGTTAAATAACATCATTCTCATCACCTGAAGACCACCTATTAAGGACTGCAAGCTGGTATTGCCATATTTTAAATTGTTACCTTTTTGTTCTCTTTAATTTCTTGTCTGCCATCTGAGGTAGGCTCTTTGAGCAACTCTGAATGTTCAGCTCAGGGAGGACTTAACTGAATATCCCCACTGTACTAGTATAGAGGTTATTGTTCCTCTTACCTTCTGTACATTCCCACAACTTTTAACTTGTTTCAGATTTCACTGAATGAAAAACTTCTTGAATTTTCAGATAATGGAAATATTTAAAAAAGCGTCTTTATAGGAGGCAAGATCACCCGTGCATCGCACTCCCTTACTTAAATAAACTCATTTCATGGTTGTACAACTGCAGAGAAAGAGAAAAGACCACTCAGACTGAAACAATGCCAGCACATAGAGACAAAGGAGAAGGCCACTCAGACCAAAACATTGCCAGCACACAGGAATAAAGGGAAAAGACCAATCGGATCAAAACAATGCCAGCACACATAGACACAGGGAAAAAAAACACTCAGACCAAAACAATGCCAGCACGCAGAGACATAGGAAAAAAGCCACTCAGACCGAAACAATGCCAGCACACAGAGACAAAGGGAATAGGCCATTCAGACCAAAACAATGCCAGCACACAGAAACTACAATGGCAGTGATTTCCTGTCATAAAGTCAATGAGCTCATCACTCATGACTTGAAATCAACAAATTCCAACTGTGCCCACTTGACACTCAACAAAACAACTAGAGGAGCATTTCCCGCCTCACATGTACATTGTGAATATTTTAAGATCCACGCCCAAAACCTCACAACCAGAAATAAGAAGTCTATAATTGTATTTAGATATGTTAGCGATACATGTAACCCCATAAGAATTGCAGAAGGAGTCATTACTGGGACATTGCTGGTGCTGTGAAGAGCACTTTTGGCTGATATCAAAGATTGAAACAATACTAATTTCATGAACTGTAATAGTACTTTGGCTTAGGAATGGGGTCCATTCCCATCATGTATTAGAAACCCAGAAGATTTGGAGAAATTAAAAAAAGCTAGAAATAGTATTTTTATCTACACTTTATGGCTTTTCTGCAGGCACATTGTCTCAGATCAAGAACATTTTATATAGTTAAATACATCATGTCATTTTATGGGACTGCACAGCCTATTCATATCCTTAAGTGCTATCATATTACAAATCAGCTTTGGCCAGCTAAGAACTTGCTGTATTCAACTGGAAGTATAAGATAATTTAAGTACCTTTATCTGCTCTTTTCTTTCAAAATAATACAGTATTTAAATTGATTTTAACTGTGTGGAAGGAATATTAATTGAACTGGAAGTTAGTCAGTGTTTGCTGAATTTTGTTATTTGCTAGTAATTACAGGTGTGGGGGTAGTCACATTCTTTGATTTCCTGTCCTTGCCTATTTAAGTGGTACAGTGTGAAATATTTTCTGCTTAAAAATCTCAGCTTTGGCCGGCTAAGAGCTTGCTGTATTCAACTGGACGTATAATTGAATTTAAGTACCTTTATCTGCTCTTTTTTTTTCAAAAAAATACAGTATTTAAATTGATTTTAACTGTGTGGAAGAAATATTAACTGAACTGGAAGTTAGTCAGTGTTTGCTGAATTTTATTATTTGCTAGTAATTACAGGTGGGGTAGTCACATTCTTTGATTTCCTGTCCTTGCCTATTTAAGTGGTACAGTGTGAAATATTTTCTGCTTAAAAACCTCAGCTTTGGCCGGCTAAGAACTTGCTGTATTCAACTGGATGTATAAGAGAATTTAAGTACCTTTATCTGCTCTTTTTTTCAAAAAATACAGTATTTAAATTGATTTTAACTGTGTGGAAGGAATATTAACTGAACTGGAAGTTAGTCAGTGTTTGCTGAATTTTGTTATTTGCTAGTAATTACAGGTGTGGGGGTAGTCACATTCTTTGATTTCCTGTCCTTGCCTATTTAAGTGGTACAGTGTGAAATATTTTCTGCTTAAAAAACCTCAGCTTTGGCCGGCTAAGAACTTACTGTATTCAACTGGAAGTCCGAGAGAATTTAAGTACCTTTATCTGCTCTTTTTTTTCAAAAAAATACAGTATTTAAATTGATTTTAACTGTGTGGAAGGAATATTAACTGAACTGGAAGTTAGTCAGTGTTTGCTGAATTTTGTTATTTGCTAGTAATTACAGGTGTGGGGGTAGTCACATTCTTTGATTTCCTGTCCTTGCCTATTTAAGTGGTACAGTGTGAAATATTTTCTGCTTAAAAACCTCAGCTTTGGCCAGCTAAGAACTTGCTGTATTCAACTGGACGTATAAGAGAATTTTAAGTACCTTTATCTGCTCTTTTTCAAAAAATACAGTATTTAAATTGATTTTAACTGTG